>NW_024424119.1:38090812-38199910 GCF_017311325.1 Ursus maritimus
ACACACACACACACACACACACACACACACACACTTTTTCTAAGCTGTTTGAGAGTAACTGCACCCCTGATGCCCTTGGACCCCAAAATACTTCAGTGTGAATTTCCTCAAAAATAAGGACTTTCTCTTGGATAATCACAGCACAGTTACAAAATCAGAAAATGAACATCAACATAATATAATGCTTAAAAATGTAGTAATTTGTGGTGTTTTGCAGGACAATACGACAATGCAGGAAGAATGGAAACATCTCACCTGTGTATCCTTTCATACAGGTGCACCGATAGCCAGCCACACCATCAATGCAGGTTCCTTTATTTAAACAAGGACTAGAGTTACACTCATTTATATTTTCTTCACACAGTTTCCCTGCAAAGAATCACAGAATATTTTAGCTGGAGAAGACCTGAAAGGAATTTTAGACAAATAGTTTTCAAGCAAGCTGGTCAGGTATAATGGCAGAACAATCAGAAATTGTGGCTAATATGTTTGTGAAAAACTTTGCTCTTTGCCAAATACATTGAAATAAAATGTTTTCTTCCATTCTTATTGCAAAAATTTTCTAGCAAGAAATCTGACATTTTCAACACACAATCGAAAATCGTAACTATCAATATTTAGCTTTTTTTTTTTTAGTAGGATAAGTGTGATCTATTTTTAAAATTTTACATTATTTGCTAGTTGTTCAACCCTTTGTTGAATTTATTCCTTGAGTTCTTAAATATGACTTGTTTATCTACTAGTTGCAGGTTTGTACCCTTAAAAAACATATCCCCAATAACCCCACACCCAGCCCCTGGCAACTACATTCTACTATCCATTTCTATGGCTTGATTTTTTGGGGTTCCACATATAAGTGAGATCATACAGTATGTCTTTCTCTGTCTGACTTATCTCACTTAGCATATGTCCTCAATTTTTATCCATGTTGTTGCAAATGGTAGGATTTCCTTCTTTTTGTGGCTGAGTATATTCCATTACATATAATTCAATCACTTTTTTTTTTTTTATCCATTCATCCCTTGAGGTACACTTAAGCTTGCTTCCATATCTCGGCTACTGTGAACAATGTTACAAACAAAAAACCTTCCAGACAATGATTTCATTTCCTTTGGATAGATACCCAGTAGTGGAATTGCTGGATCATGCAGTAGTTCTATTTTTAATTTCTTGAGGACCTTCCATACTGTTTTCCACAGTGGTCGCACCAGCTTACATTCCCACCAACAGTGCGCAAGGGTTTTCATTTCTCCGCATCCCCACCAACACTGTTATCTCTGGTCTTTTGATAATAGCCATTCGAACAGGTGTGAGGTGGTATTTCATTGTGGTTTTGATTTCCAGCAATGAAATTTTAATGATTCCAAGGTTTATATTGTAAAAACAAGAAACTTTCTCCTTACCTGCGTAACCAGGTGGGCATTCACAAATGAATTCCCCAATTAGGTCTTTGCAAATTCCACTGTTGAGGCATGGCAGTGAGCTGCATTCATCAATGTCTGTCTCACACTTTAAGCCTAAAATGCAAGTGAAATACTGAAGGACAATCAAAGAATGGGATCAACAGAAAACAGAACCAAGATCATTTAAAGGTAATTATATCAATAATCTGAATATATAGGGAGTGGTGGTGGTGAAGGAAAGGGCAAAACTCCTTAAGAGCTATCATCTAGTTAAATATTTAGTGAAAGTATTGCCTCTCTAGAGATTCAAGATATCTTGGGTCACCTAGGTGGTGTAGTCAGTTAAGCATCTAACTCTTGGTTTGGTTCAACTCTTGGGTTTGGCTCAGGTCATAATCTCAGGGTTGTGAGATCGAGCCCCATGTCAGGTTCTGTTCTCAGGGTGGAGTCTGCTTGGGTTTCTCTCTCCCTCTCCCTCTGACCCTCCACACTGCTCTCTCTCTCTCAAATCAATAAATAAAAATTTTTAAAAAGATATCCTTATAAGGAGGGGAGCCAGAGTGGCTCAGTAGGTTGGGCTTCTGACTCTTGGTTTTGGTTCAGGCTGTGATCTCAGAGTCCTGGGACCCGGGCCCTGTGCCAGGCTCCATGCTCATCAGCGAGTCTGCTTTTCCCTCTTCCTCCCCCTTGACTCCTCCCCCCTTACTCTCTCTCTCAAATAACTCAATAAACAAAATCTTAAAAAAGAAAAGATATCTTTATAAGGATACCAAAAGATAGCAGAAAATCCCAAGTTAGAAGTTGGTGGTGAGGAGGGCAGGGGGAAGACCTGGGAGCATAAAATTAGTTTAACTCCAAAGTGAAAAATAGAGTTGTATATACTTGCTATCAAGGCCACTTGGCTGGGGGGGGGGGTGGTGCTAAGACCTGCCAGATATCAGCGCACATGCCAGGTGTCCTAGAGTGGAGAGATATCTTCTGATACAGGGCACATAAGCTATCTGTGGGCTAGCTCTGCCAGAAACGCACGTTCTTCCTCTACACCAGGGGGTCTCAGAGTGTGGCCCCTGGACCAAGAGCATCAGCAATTACCTGGGAATGTGATAGAAATGCAAATTATCAAACTTTCTCTAGACCTGTTGAATCAGAAATTCTGGGTTAGGGTCTAGCTCTTTGAGTTTTAAGAAGCCCTCCAGATGATTCTGATGCACATCAAAATTTGGGAGCCACTGTCCAAATTATGCCCTTTCTCAACCACCACTTGCTTATAAAATTCTAGGACAAGATCCATTATTTCTTATGGAATGTCAAGACAAAAATTTTTATAAAAATGGAGACACACACACATACACATATAAGCAAGCTGAAATAAGTGGAATGCCAATATTCTTGAAAGCCCTGGGCTACATTTATTATCCAATTTTCCTTTTGCTCATTTTGTGGTGAATTTTTTTATCTTAATTTTGTGGCGAATTCTTTTATTTTAATACAATCTTTCATTGTAATGGCATTTCATGTTAGCTGCACAAAAGTAAAAAAAAGGCAAAAATTGCATTTCTAAGAGAAAATAGTGAGTTATTTGAAATAAATTGCAATCTTAAGATACAGTTCATTTCCGCCTCAAAAATTATATTTCTGAACTGAATTGGAATGTGAATTACACTACAAGAAAACATAATTCTTACATAATTTCTACATAATCGAGTTCAAAGCCATATTGTTTTTCCAAGAACAGTTTCCAGGAAGATAGAAACAAAGCAACAAATCATAGCTATTCGTAAGAACTCCCACTAATGTGAAGCCAATGACAGAAATTGGAGTTCGTTTAAAAATATTTATGCTGGATAATCTGTTCTATGTTGGGTATCATATCATACATTTAATTTGTGTTAGAATGGAACCTTGGTCACGGCCTCTGAAACAGTATTCCTATTTAAATTGTGAGTTATGATGTGACCTTTTCATAGAGGAAGACAATTCTTTATTCTTCCTCCAAAATGTGCAAGGAAAACTGTTATTTGTAACCTACGTACACTTTTTTTTCACCTTGGTTCATCTTGTTCAACCAAATTTTTGTGCACTGATATAGTCCAAAGTATTTATCCCATAGGGTTTATCTTTAGCGTTCCAAAGTTTGATATGCAAGTCGCAATGATTTCACATCTGAAAAATATACTAACATTTGCATTTCTCTATGTTACCTGTATATCCAGATGGACAGAGACAAACATAACCACGCCCAAGCTGTTGGCAGGTTCCACTATTGTGGCAGGGGTTTAAGAAACATTCATGGAAAACCTACAGATGGCAAAAAGAAATCTATCAGAGACAAAACACAATTGTTTCAAAGCAATCCTGATTAGGGAGTTTGAAGCTTTGCAGTATTAGACAGGTGGTTCCTGCTTCCAGGTGAGTTCACCCAAGCTAGCTGGACCACTGCCTGCATAACGTTGGTGCCTGCCATATTATATGGACATATATGATATATATTATTCTTGAGTGATACTCTTAAGTGTTTCTAAATGCTGGCTGCATGTTAGAAACCATTTGAGGTGCTTTAAAAGTATAAAGGATAGGGCCCCACCCCAGACCAGCTAAATCAGAATCTCTGAGACTGGGATCTGTGTATCATTATATTTTAAAGTTGGCCAGTGGATTCTAATATGTCTCCAGGCTTGATAGTTACTGCTCTAGTGGTTCTTACAAATTTCTGTGTCTGCTAGGCTCAGTTTCAAATATGACTTACAAAGCCCTTACAAGTTAATATGTTTGGGCAAGACTGTAGGAAGTTGAAATAAGAAATACAACCTTATTATCCTCCTTAAAAATACTTAAAGCCAAAGAATTTATCATGACATTGGGCAAGGTCTATTCAGAGTAATGGCTGAATCTACCAAAATAATTGGTCTTCACTAGTCTTTTTTTTTTTTTAAAGGAAAACAATTAGTTTGGTTATGTTCATGAGTTATGTTTCTTAATTTTTTAAAAATGCATACATTATTCCTATAAATGATCTTTTTTTTCCTGACAAAAATATAAATAATTTTCATGAACGCTGAGTAACTCTTCCTGCCAATCAGAAAAGGCCTTTGGCTAAACCAAATGCCTCTTAGACAAATGATGGGTTTAAAGTCTCCCCACATCTGCACATTCTCATGCCAGACATTTTTGGGGTAAATTCCTTGTTTTTGGTAGTTTGAACTTTTCTAATGCTGCATTTTTGGAAAGTTCTAATTAGAAGTCACAAGTAAATACTAGCATTCATTGACAACGTTCCTGAGACTTGACTACTTTAAGTTTCAACTCTGGTAGTTTTCCTCTGTGTAGCATGTATAATGACAGAGTGTTTTCCAAACATTCCACTGGAGAAGATTCTGTAAGTATAAAGGGGACTTGCCTGACTGCTGACATCATACTTCTTTTTGATATGTCCAGGAGAAGCACGGGGCACTACACTTTCCTCTGCTGCTGAGAACGTTGAGCTAAAAGCTAATAAGAAAACATTAGAAAACCATGTAGTCTGTGGTAGATACTGCCCATAAGTAGACTCTTCCTAAATCCTATGGTCAATATTCTAGTTCTGAGAGCAGGTGAAGTCACATGTATTTTGTTTTAGGAATGGTAAAAAAGAGAGTACATAGATGGATGGGATATATCATTAAATTCTAGACTCTTAGAGAGAAGATGGGAAGTTAGCAAGTTCAACGTTCCCAAAGTAAGAATCCTTGAGGCACTGTCATCAAAAAGGGCCTCAAAAGACCAGACACTCAAATTCACTGAAAACAGTAACATTCACAACTGAAGCTACCATGAGACAAACACAGGTCTCCAACACGTGGGATTACACAAGAAACGAAGTGTATCTTTCTTACTGGAGCAATCCGTGATGGATCTGGCACCACTTCCGGCTGTAGTTCCATGAAAGGGGCAAGATAAACAGAAGGACTTCCCTGGATCGGGCTGGTAGTAGTCTTGAGGACATTGATAACAGGGCATTAATCCAGAACGAGAGAATTCTCCTACTGGACAGGGTACTGCAAAGGCGAAAGAAAAATCATTTGTGAGTCCGAAACAACATACTTCACTTTTAAAAGAAGTGCATAAACCCTTGGTTGTAAGAAAGCTACTGAATTGCCAATATATTCTCTTGCACATATTTCATACCTATACTATTTTATCATCCAGCCACACATTCTGTTGTGTCCTTCCTCTCTTAACAACACACATTAACTCAATGAAAATTTGAATTGACCACGTAATATACTGTATTCTGATTTTCCCATTTTACGTTATATCCTCAGCATTTCACAAACTGTTAAATAACATGGTGTTTAATAAAAGAAAAAATATTGCATGCCATTGACAGGACGTAATTGAGCTACATTTCCTCTACTATTGGACATTTAGGTTGTTTCTGTTTGTTAGCTATTACAAATAATGCTGACATGAAATTTTCTGCATAAACCCTGTATATATTATTATTATTTCCTAGGGATAACATTTGAATTTGAACAGCTGAATTTGAGTAGTTGAATCTACATAGATTTAAAGACAATGGAAAATTTAAAACCAATAATATAAAATGTCAAATCCTCAAAAAAATAAAAATAAAAATGGTTCTAACTGATAGCCCCATTAGTAATGTATGGAATTGCTCTTACTGCATACTCATGATCATTTAAATACTTTTTTTCAATTTGAAAGTGAGAATGGAATTGCACTGTTATTTTAACTTGCATGTCAATGATAAATTAGTTGCTTTTTCCATGTTTGTCAGAAAATTTTATTCCCTCTGTGTTGTTGTCTCTTCCCTATGGGGAAGAGGGCCTTTTTAAATTTTTTAACTTTTAAACCTTTTAATGTCATTTTGTGTTAGACATGCTGTTTATAAACAACATCCAGTTGAATACTGTGATTTAACCAAATCTGAACTTCTCTTGCTAATAATTGGTAGAATATTAATTATTTAGCATATTTATCACATAGGTTTTGGATTTTTGTTAATAAAAATTAGTATGGCAGAAATGATTAACAATATGGTTGAAAAATTTAGAAATGCCCTTGAGGCTCAAGGAACCAGGATACTCCAAGTAATTGCATCTCTTTTTTTGGTATGACCATAAACATTAAATAAACAGTAAAGCATTTGTGGTAATGTCAAGATGCTTAGATCGAAGTTTTTAAGCAGAAACAGCCAGCCACATCTTTTGCAAAAGTGTTCTTTTTTTTTTTTTAAAGATTTTATTTATTTATTTGACAGAGAGACAGCCAGCGAGAGAGGGAACACAAGCAGGGGGAGTGGGAGAGGAAGAAGCAGGCTCCCAGCGGAGGAGCCTGATGTGGCGCTCGATCCCAGATCGCCGGGATCACGCCCTGAGCGGAAGGCAGACGCTAACGACTGAGCCACCCAGGCGCCCTGCAAAAGTGTTCTTTTACATCACTGACAAAAAGTCAGAAGTCAAATCGAGAGACGGCAAAAGATATCACAGGTATTAATTTTTGTTTAGAAAAACATTTCTTCTGGCTATATTTGTATATTAAAACTTTAAACTATAAGTATCTTGGTCAAGCAAGATACTTGTTATAAACAAGATACTTGTTATAACAAAAACATTTGTTATATTAAAACCTTTTAAAAAACATTTTTTAAAGATTTTATTTATTTGAGAAAGAGAGAGAGAGCACAAGCAGGGGGAGAGGCAGAGGGAGAAACAGACTCCTCACTGAGTAGGGAGCCCTACATGGGGCTTGATCCCAGGACCCCAAAATCATGACCCGAGCCGAAGCCACCCAGGTGCCCCTAAAACTTTAAACTAAAAGTATCTTTGTTTCACCAACAATAAATTAATCTATTCTTTGTTGCTAGATCTCAGAGTTCCCGAAAGGGTTATGCACAAACATATTATAAAGTTGCTGAGTTTAAAATGGGTTTTCTGAATCTCAAGTTTCAAAAATATGATTACCTCTTTGGAAAAGTTAACTCCAAACAGCTAATTAAAGTAGTTAACTGGAAGCATAGATCTTCCATGGTAAAGGTATAAAACTTGAGTTTGAGAGGATATCTATGAGTGTGTATGATAAGGTAAAAATACAAATTCTGTCAGTGAAACCAAGATGCTATGATGAATTAAACTGTTTTGCATATACAATTTTTTCAGCACAACCTTACCCTCAAAAAGAAAAAGACTATGCCCCTGGAAATGGACAGAACGCCAAAGATTATACTAATATGTAATAATAAAATCTAAAGATTAAAAATCAGCAAGTTGGTTAGTGAACACACTGTTGTGATATCTATACTTTGTTTTTTGATATAGAAAATGTAAATTTTCATGTGAAAATTAGCTTCAGTTATATTCCAAAGGCAGACAGCTGGCATCAGAAATATACTTTCCAGGAGTGGACAATCAGTACCTAATGTATTATCTGTACATATAGTAAATATACATATACACATATAGCATATGTGTAAATATAACATACATACGAAATAATAGCATTATCTGTAGTATATAATGTGGTATTAAATACACACACATGCACATATACAGAGACAGTTCCTTGTAGTCTAATTTCCTAAGAAGAGAGGGGAGAAAGTTCCATTTTGAATCTTGGCCAAAGAAACTGTGGTTTCTGAGTCAATGAAAATGGGACAAAATCTTTTTAACTTCTACTCGAGAGAGAAAGAGAAAGAAAGAGAGAGAGAGAGAGAGAAATCTAAGTATGCCAAAAGTGCTATTAAAACAGAATTAAAAATAATGCATTAAAATGACCAGGAAAAATGTAATCTCACATGTCTGTTTCCTGACAGTGTTAAAGATAACATATATAGCCCTGGAGCCAAGTGAATTTTGCCTTTTAAGTGGGTTTCCTAAGACAAATTCAAAGTTCAGAGACGCTCATCCTAAGCCTCCTTTTAACTTCATCCTATTGGGCTAAGGTAAGAAATGTCATCCTGGCTCAGCCATCATCTTACCTTTTCCTACAGGACCGTGTGTAAACAATACCATCACCAAAAAATCATTTGTGGGATTTATTCTTCGGATAAAAGGCATTTTGTAAAAATGAAAAATTTCTAGGGCACCAGGGTGGCTCAGTTGGTTAAGCATCTGACTCTTGACCTTGGCTCAGGTCATAATCTCAGGGTTGTGAGATTGAGCCCCGCATGGGGTTCTGCACTCAGCGGGGAGTCTGCTGGAGATTCTCTCTTTCTCTCCCTCTGCCCCTGCTCTCTCTCTCTCTAATAAATAAATAAAATAAAATAAAATAAAATAAAATAAAATAAAATAAAATAAAATAAACACAATAAAACAAAACATTTCAGACTCTTGAGTTTGTAACCACAGACCCATGGATATTTAATATTCTAAGTAGTGATAAAAGATGAAATGCATGAAATATATATTACTTTAATATAGAAATATACTTAAATATAGTAGCTCTGTTGATTAAAGTTCAACATGCTAAAGAATGTAAAAAGTGACATTTTAGTAAAAAGTGAGGTAAATCATAAACTTGCACATAAAGATAAATCACTACAGAAAGAAGAACTAAAGAAGGAAGGAAGCGTAAAACTAAAAATTTAAAAATAATAAATAAACAAAACTAAGAAAAATATATATAAGGGAGTGTTCTAGAAATCATACACACGTAGGTTTAAAGTAAAATGGTATTCATTTAACACCACAGGGGAGAGCGCTGAGTGCTGCTGTTCCCAACTCACTCATGATAAGCAAGTGTGGTTAAACTTGTGCTAGGAATATATTAGGAGAAATAGAGCAGTTACCAGAAGTTTAGACACTTTCTGGGAATCACTATCACTTAATTGGAATAATTTGGTATTAAACAAACCTCAAGGCTTGTTTGGGAAGCTAAAGGAAAAAACTGTCAATGATGAATTTATTTTACTGTAAAAATCCTAGTTACTTTTGTGGTTGGAGGGAAATAGAGAGAATTTTCACTGCAGACTTTCTTCCAAAATTCATCTGTATAGTGACAAAATAAGAGTCTCTACTAGATCTGTTTCAACCATAATGTGGAGCCTTATTTCCTTTTAATAAAAAAGAAAAAAAGAAAAAAACCCTCAAAGCTGGTATTACACAAACAGACATGGTTTATGAGTTTCAATCAGGTCCTAGTTAAATTCTCTTCTCTTCAGTGAAACAACAGGTTAATGAGTACTGCTTGCCTGATTCCTCAGGTCTAACAGACTGGTATCTACTGCCATCCTACTGCGCTGAGATAATTTAAACAGGTGGAGTATATAAAAACCTGGAGTCACAGTAGGCTTCCCCGTTCTCTCCCTGAAGCACTAACTTATAAGGACTACATCTCCCAAGATGCAATGCTGGACACGCCCCTCGCAGCACCATACAAAAATGTCTTATTTTCTGGGAAATTTGTTTCTAACTGGATGCAGAGGGATATATGACTGGGGTACAATGAGGGTGTGTGTGTGTGTGCAGCTTGAGAAAAATGGGGAGCCATTAAAAACATCACTATTCAATAAGGGAACAGTTTTTTAATTTTCAGATGGCCATAGACCTTAGGTTTTTAAATAAGGGTATAGAAAAGAGGAGGATGCATAATTTTTTAAAAGTCATGTTTCAGCCAGCATGTTTGTTCTGTTCCCAGTGAGCCAGCAGAGGCAGGCCAATAACTTTATTTTTAATCGAGTTCCACTGACTTTGTAAAGTACTTGGAGTTTGGAGTTCCTGGCAGCAGGCTGACCTTGACTCTTTGCCCTAGTTTCATGGCCCTTTTACGTTTTCACGCTTTCATTTTGTTTACATTTTCTAGCCTTTACCGTGCTGGAAAACTGTACTTGGTAGGGATGTTAGAAATATTTGAAAATTGAAACTAATCTTTTTATGTCTATTGTGGTTCTCAACATATGGTCCCGGACCATGCAGAAGCAGCATCCCTCAGGGACTAGTTAGAAACGTAAATTCTCAGGCCCCGCACCACACCTGCTGACGTAAAAACTCTAGGGCTGCGCTCAGCAGTCTGTGTTTTTAAGCCCTTCAGGCTGACATTTGAGATCTGAAATTTGTCATACCCAACTTTTCCTATTACTTTACAATCACGGGGTGGGGGAGAAGTGGGGGAACTTAAAAAGAAAACGAGACAAGTGAAGTCAGAAGACCTGGGAGTGGAGACTGGGCTTCAGTATTTTAAAAATGCTGAGGCAAATGTGCAGACAATTCCTGTGTGCAGCCCGAGTGGGAAACCGCTCACAAAAACCTGCGAACTGCAGGAAATGAAGTATCATAATTCATAAAATGTCTTTTTAGAGTTTCAAGGAACCTGAGACAGGACCTCACGTGACAAAGGAAGAAATTAAGTTCCTAGGTGAGAGGCATTTCTACCATAGAATGAAGCCACGGGTTTATTTATGTTGAATACTAGCACCAAGCCTTGCACTTTTCCGTGTGTTCCTAAAGGCACCAGCACAGTGTTTATACTGAGAGTGTTTATCCTTAAGTATGGGCTGGCTGAATACACGGAAACTCTCCATGAAGGGATAGTTATTTACATTCTTTGCATACAGCAGACATATGGTTTTGCTGAAAATATTCCATTCCTCCGTGCATAGAACCTATGGGGTTTGAAGAAATATCAGTGTCTAAGGCTTTGATAACCTCCACAAGCAGAAATGTTCACGGCTCCTCTTTTCACAGTGGAAGTGTTTTCTGGACATGAGAGGCAGCTCCGGGAACCAAATGCTGGCTGGTAACTGCCCAGGGGACACGATTCACAAGTCTCAAGGCCATTTGAGGAGAAGGTGCCTTGTTTGCACTGAGCTGAAAAGAAAAAATGTAATATGGTTAAGAATGATGACATTAAGCTGTACAAAACCAGCACTAGATAGGAGAGGGTTTTCTGCATCTGAATTCCTTCAGGACACAAAGAACTCCAAGCATACAGATTGTACTTTAGACTGCCGCATGCTTCTCGGTACTAATAAGTGTCAGACTGATTTCCAGTTACTTTCTTTATTACCTAGCATAGCCACATAGAAAGTGCCAATACATGGTTTTTGAGTGAAGTTAGAAATCTCATCTCAGAAAGGTACTGTCACAAGGACAAGTTGTACACAGGGGAACTTGTTCTTGTGTAGGTTCTCAGCTTACACTCTACTCTCTGGAGTAATAGAAACAAAGACTCGAATTGGGCGAGAGCCTCATAACTACACTGGCACCTTTGTCGCTCTACGAACTGACCCTCTTATGTCCTCCTACCTACAGCTCCCATCGGAGGGCTGGTGGAGTAGAAAGTAAAAGCAGTCTTAGCATGAGGCCCGGGGAGATTAAGCAACTTTCTAAGGTTCATAGCAGTGGTTCCGTGGAAGAGCAGGACTAGGGCCAGAATCCTCAACCCCCAGCGCACGATCCTTTCTTTCGGCCCTTGTTCTCCAAATGATGCTCACTGTGAGCAATTTTGGTGCACTTCTAATCACCTGGCATAGCTCTCAAGTTCGTATTTGTCATTAAGCAATCACATCTGCATTTGTAATAAAAGCAAGGGGCACAGTTCTGAAATTCCTTCTTTTACATGTATCTTTTTTTAAGTTTGTTTGTTTATTTATTTACTAAAGTCATCTCTACACCGAACATGGGGCTCAAACTCATGACCCCAAGATGAAGAGTCCATGCTTCATCTGACTGAGACAGCCAAGTGTCCCTTAGTTGTATCTTATTGTAACTTTAATCATGAAAGAAAATGTTTCCATCAGAAATGTTTATTGAGAATGATAATAAAATATTTTTAAAATATTGAGTATTTTAATAGCAAGAATACATGCATATGTACCTATAGTTATTAATTTCTAAGTAAATGGAGAGTTGATCTCATTGTATCAAGTATTATTCTAACAAAAAGCAAACTTATGATTGCTAAGTGTTATGAAAGTCCTTTCCACCAATTAATTTGAGATTCGATAAAAAAAATCTGACTTAATTGATAAATGCAGATTAGAATTAGGGCACCTGGGTGCTGCAGTCAGTTAAGCATCTGACTCTTGATTTCCGCTCAGGTCACGAAATCAGGGCCGTGGGATCAAGTCCTGGGTCAGGCTCCATGCTCAGCATGGAGTCTGCTTGAACTCTTCTTTCTCCCTCTGCCCCTCCCATTTGTGCTCTCGCTCTCAAAAATAAATAAATAAATAAGTAAATCTTTTTTTTAAAAGGTGGATTAGAATTATTGACAGTTCCAAAGGGGGAAAAACCAGACTTCCTTAAAGTGAAGGAAACATTAGGATAATAATTTAAAATTAAAAGAAAAAATAAATCAATGAAATTTCTTGTAGTAATGCTCTTATTTCATCCTATTTGCCATTTACACTTCAGAAGTGAAGATAAAATTCAGACTTCTGGTCAAAATGTGCACTAGGCCATTACCTTTGCATTCTGAGATGCTTCTTGAATGGAGATATTCGGTGTAAGTCCCAGCTGGACAGAGTTTGCACTCAAGTTGCCCTTCTTCATCCTGATAGAATCCAAGCAAGCAGCTTTCACAGACAGAACGCTCCAGAGAATAAAAGGTTCCCAAAGGGCAATTGACTGAAAAGAAAACAGGAAACACTGAAACCGGTAAACTATAGAAACGGAATACATTTAGGTTCCTGAGGCATGAAAATAAGAAAGCATGCTTCTAAGTCCTATTGTTTATGTGTTAAGTCTTGCTGTCAGAGGTTTACTCACAAGATAAACCTTCCAGAAATGTATTCCTAGAAACATACAGTAAGTTGTTGTTGTTGTTGTTTTAAGAAAATGCAAATTGTTATTGACCAAGCTTAGGGCTTGTGTGACAGGAGCTGTAAAGTGTGGGTTACACCAGACCACCCCGGGAAACACACAGCTGACAGACACAAGGTTGCTGTAGGCGAAGAGCAGAACAGCGAACACTTAGGTTAATTTGAGGCTTCAAGACATGAGAAACAGTTTCTTCGCTGTCCCTCTGAATGGTTCCCTTATGAAACTGACTGCTGCAGTCAGTGGTCTATTACAGCATCATTTCTAGAAACAAAACCAGGCAAAGGTTGTGAGTCTAAACCAGGTGAGTTAAGTAGATCCTTGTCTCTCTTTACAGGAATTACCGTCCACTAGAGATAAATCTGAGACATCCTCCGACTCAAGGGTCCCGAGGAAACAGGCCAATTTTAGGACCTACCTTCCTTGGAGATTTGGTCTATTTCTTGGCAGGCTTGAAGCGACTCAGGATTTCTGAGGCCCAAGTGGAATGTTAAACCCACAGAAAGGCTGCTAGCAAAGTTAGTATTTGTATGGAGAGGACACTTGAAATTAGCACTTAGATGGTTCTGACGATGAAGTAAGAATGACATGGGAACTGCCTGAAGATTTAGATTCCAAGGCTCTGCCCCCAAAGTGTCGGATGTATCAGTTCTGGGATGGGGCCTGAGTCAAGATGCATTCTGAAAGCCCTTCGGCAGGTGCTGAAGCCCATACTGAGAAATGTGGAGCACTGATCAAGGGGATTCCTAATTTTTACTCACAACATAGGGAGGAATCAAGAGCAGGCTCAGAATGACCATTTTAAGGTGCCTGCGTTGGGCTGACTTTATCACCCAAGTGAGCTCTGGGAATAGCACGAAGCACTGTTGAGGAAGGCTTCCCACGCAGGGGCAAGATCCCACGCCTCCGGAGAGGTAACACCAGACCCGTGTCATTTGGTTCAGCTGAGCGTGCAGAGTTTGGTTAGAGGAGTCGCCCCTATCTATACACCGTGACTGGTTTGGGAAATGGGCTGGAATTGACCCAGGTTGTGGTCGTCTGTGTTAAAAGTTAAGGGGCTGTGGGTGAGGAGAATGAGGGGCGGCTGCTTAATGGTTACTGGGGGTCTCCTCTGGAGGTGATGAAAATGTTCTGGTAGCGGTGATGGTTGAAGAGCACCGTGAATGCGCTAAATGCCACTGAACCATACACGTTAACATGGCTGATGTTATGCCACGTGAATTTGGCATCGTCTACCCGGGTGGGAATCTTAGCTACACCACTTACTGTCTTAATGTGCTTCATAGTAATGGCACTTCACAGAGCTGCTAAACAGAATGAAACGTGAGAAGTGCTCAGCCAGCCCACGGAAGTGGTCAAAAAGTATTAGTCATTATCACCGGAGATGTTGCTAAAAATTGTGAGCTCTAAAGATCTAGACATAAAACTAAGATCTGAGTCCCTTACCTGAAATAGTTCTCTTGTCCTGAACAATGGTGGTTACTTAGATTCCTGAGACAAAATAATAAGAACAACCACACGACAATCGCAAAATGCTCCATTTCGATACCCTTGCATAGCTGTAAAGCGGCTCTACTCATCTCATTTGACCCGCGATGAGCCCGATATTTTTTTATTGCAGGGAGAAGTCTTACCACACATACGCCCTCTCAGCACCGAGCCTGGTCTGCAGAAAAGGAAAGCCTTTTCCGTCTCTAACGAATTGCTGTCGGCTACCAGAATTTCAGATGAAAGCTGAAAGGAATACATGGGCTCCTGACTGAGGGTCCTTTCCAGTTGATTGGTAATGGTTTCCAAAGTCTTAATGAGTCGTTGCTGATTTTCCAGCTCAAGGGTATCATTTCTTTCATCGGGTAGCGGCACGCTAGCTGAGATAAAAACAAGATGAAATAAAACATAACACACACACATGGTGTTTCAGGAAATCATTTGTAGTCAGGTTTGTTTTTGTTTTACCAAAAATCAACAGCATATTTAAAATCTTCCCGGGAAAATACACTCACACTCAACCACTACTTACTGAGCAACTAGTATATGGATAATATCAAGAGCAATGCAATCTGTTTTAACCCTTCTCTCAAACGCTGGAGCTACGTCACCTTTTTGTGAAGTTCCTCCTTACAGCATATGTTAAATTTCTGTCAATTCTTGCTTTTTAAAAACATGCCTTAGTTCGCCATGCCAAGATGAGTACAAAGCAGGATGCCTGTTGCTGCGAGAATCATAAAATACATCTGTGATATTAAATTGCAAAAAACGACAAAACTCAGGTGACTGTGCTCTCCCTAATTTCAGTTCCAGGATTATTTCCTAAGAATGATAACAAATGGAAAATTTGCAAAATACGTTTCCCACCGAGAATGTCACATAATATTGTTTTTTCAAACAGTCTATCCTTACCTGTGATGTTAAAAATTAACTTAATTTTGTGGTCAGATAATGGGGCACTTCTTTTAATTCGTGAAGATCTGGCTTTGCCGGCACCTGTGGGTGTTTCTTGCACGGAGTCCAAGAAATCATCGTAAGAGTAATCCAGCCTATTAGCTGCGCCCCAACCACCAGGTCCTGGACAGTTGGGGCAGAGAAACAAGATTCTACAAGTTGCCTCTTTATCAGCATTCAGGTTTTAATGTTAAGCCGCAAGTCAAACTGCCCCTATTTCTTCAATTGTCCATAATGTACTGCATTCAGGGATTCATCTAGAATCTCGTATTTCTCATCTATAATCTTACATTGTAATTTTTAGGCACTTCATTTTAGATTTAGTTTACCAATGAATTACACAAGAAGAAAAAGTCCCTTTGGAGCTACCTAGGCATTTAAGCCATTCTTACCTTTGAGTTAATAGTTAATTACCTTAGCTTTGGAGGTAAATAGGATGTGGGTGCAGAATTTTAATCAATTCCCATTTCCCTTCAGGGTTTGCTCCATTCTTTTTAAAAAATTGTAATATCAGCTTTATAAACTTAATGCAAATGAACAAGTTTCCTTTTGTGAAGATTATTCAGGATACTGCATCACATTTTAAAGGTGGGGGCAGGGGTGCCTGGGTGGTGCAGTCAGTTCAGCAACAGACTCTTCGTTTCGGCTAGGTTGTGATCTCAGGGTCGTGGGATCGATCCCCACATAGGGTTCCACGCTCAGCGTGGAGTCTGCTTGAGATTCTCTCTCCTTCTCCCTCTGCCCTTCCCACTCATGCTCTCTCTCTCTCTCTCAAATAAATAAATGTTAAAGGTGGGGGCAGTTTCTGAAGGTAGCATGTAAGTTAAATGTGTATGTAGCCACGCTGGAGTATATAACACAATGTGTGAGGTTCTTTAGATGCCCCAGTGCCACTGCGATCACCTGCGTGGATTCAGATTGTAGCTTCCGGATGTAGGATGTAAGGGTGTGCAGTCCTAGTCAAGCTACTTTCGTCTCTCTGAACTTCAGTTTCTTCGTTTACAAGTTGAGGGCATTATTCTTACCTCACAGGTTTCGGGGCTAACAGAGACAATATACATAAACCACCGAGCTCACTATTTGACTCATTCTAAAACCTCGGTAAATGGTATTAATACTGGTCTGGGTATATTGTTGCTGCTTGGTTATGTGCTTTAAATAGCAAATTATACTTATACAGGCCTATCCACCTATTAAAGATTTTTAAATGAAATTTAAAATAGAGTTTTAAATAAAATAAGTTCTTTTTTTTTTTTTTAAGATTTTATTTATTTATTTGACAGAGATACAGACAGCTAGTGAGAGAGGGAACACAAGCAGGGGGAGTGGGAGAGGAAGAAGCAGGCTCATAGCGGAAGAGCCTGATGTGGGACTCGATCCCATAACGCCAGGATCACGGCCTGAGCTGAAGGCAGACGCTTAACCGCTGTGCCACCCAGGTGCCCCTAAATAAAATAAGTTCTTAAAAAATTTTTTTGTCTAATTTATGTCTTTGGACATTAAAATTACCTAGGATAAATATTTTTGTTTTTCACTTAAACATCTTTCCCACAAGTATTATGTAGCCATTATAGAAAAGCAGATGAGCAAAGACAAAAAATTTTTTTGATTACCTACAATTTCACCATATAGAAATAATGCTTAGAACATTTTAAGCAAGATTTTCTTCCATGAATATATTAACACACACATATGTTTATACATGCATAGACACATGAATCACTGGAATAGAAATAAACATACCATACCTTTAACAAATGATTATACTATGTGTATATTATTTAGTAATCGTTTTCTAATTTTCTCAATGATATATTATGGCATTTCTCCGTCAAATGGTTTCATAATATTCTCTTCTATGACTGTCCCACAAACTAACGAGGTTTCTGTTTTCAGACTTTTAGGTCATTTCAAAATTCTAGAACATCCTTGTGCATAGAGGATTTCATAAAATGTAAGGCACCATCAATGAGAAGATATACTCCAATATCAGAGGTGTCCAAATGAAAAATGTACACTTAGAATTTATGAAATGGAGTACATCTTTGCACACTGGCATGATTTTTATCTCAAGAAATATTCTTAGAATTAGATTTCTGGGTTTGAGTATTTTTAATCTTTTTGATACATATTGTCAATTGCCCTCCAATTTCTCCCCTGCATACAATCTATGAGTATGATTTTTTTTCTTATACCCCTGCCAATTTTGAGTATTATGATTCTTATTTGAATTTGTTAATCTGACAGGTCGAAAAGGGCATCTCAATTTAGTTTTAATTTGAATTACATGACTATTATGAGGTCAAACCATTTTAATATGTTTATTGGCCCTTTGTTTTTCATACATTATGACTTGCCAAGATGTTATTTGAAATATTATGCTAATCTTGTGACTCTCCACTGTAAAGGTATTCAAGGAGGAAGGCTTATCTCTTAGGATCAACTGTACCATGTGTCCACATATGATTCTAAGAAGCTGCCATTTTGACCCTTATTAGATGACAAGTATCACCTATCTCAAAGCCTTCTGAGGACACCGGACTCCCTCTAGGTGCATCCTTATACCCTCAACAATCTACCTCAATAATCTGAGAGGGGAAACCTGTGTCATGTGTGACAGAAGAGTCATTATTATTCTAGACATGGCACTGCCCCACCACTTCATGTTTTTCTAACACTTTAATGTCCAAAATTTTCACTGAGAAGTTTTACATAATAAAGATAGAAAAAAGTCTACCAGTAGGAAATTGTTTACATAAATTATGACAAATTGATTAATTAATATGTGGCCATTAAAATTGAATTATAATATTTAGTGACAGAAAAATGCCTTCAATATAATGTTAACTAAAAATTCAGGTTTACAAAGTAGTATGGGCATATATACATATGTGTGTACAGTTATATGTATATATTAATGTATATATAGTAATATATACATTAGTATATTAATAGAATTATTTATGGGATTGTGGGTTATTTTGATTTCATTCTTTGGGTTTTAGCATTTTTCAAATTTTTGCAATAAACATATATGCAGAGATAATATTTTTAAAATTTAAAAAGTGTAAAGCAAATGTCAACATCACTCTAAATGCTAAGTCACTAAAAATATTACGCCTATGATTAGTGTCAGAAACAAAAAGGATGTCTGCTGTAATGTCAATTAATATTGTCTCAGATCACCCACCAAGGAGTTTATGGGTACTTGTACTTATTCATTTAATCCTGAGGATGGCCTTATGAGTTCAGTAGTCTTATACACACACACACACACACGCACCATTTTATAGGTGAGGAAACTGAGGCACAGAATACAAATTTGCTCAAGACCACACAGCTAATAGAGCCAGAACTTAGATGTAAGAAGTTGGTCTTAGAGTCCACATGCTTAACCATGACACTATTTTGTTATCACTATTATTATTATTATTATTACTATTTTGAGAGGGAGAGAGACAGAGACGGGGCCAGGAGCAGAGGGAGAGAGAATCTTAAGCAGACTCCTTGTCCAGTGTGGGGCTCAATCCCACAACCCTGAGATCATGACCTGAGCCAAGATCAAGGGTCAGAGGCTTAACTGACTGAGCCACGCAGGTACCCCCATCACTATTATTTTTAAAAACATTATTCCGGAAGTGTTGGACAGTTTTATAACAATGGAAGAAAAATGAGAAATATAATTACTGGAAAGGCTGATGATTTTACTAATGAAAAGAGTCAAGAGTGACCACTGAGGTCTCTCGGAATTATTAAGGCAGTAAGCTAAAGGGCAGGATACACCAGCAAAGAAATCACATACCATACTTAGAAATAACCTTAATAAAAATGCTCAAAAATAATATGGAAAAAAAACATGAAAATTCAATTAGAAGGCATATCAGACTTGAATAGATTGAGTCTTAACATATTCTGGGTGAGATATCTGAACATTCTACAGTGTAACTATTTTAAATTAATGGCTTAATTGCAGTTTAAATTGAATGCCATGTAAAAATTGCTTTAGTAATAGTCTAAGATATCAGATAAATATTAAAATTTCACAATCATAATGTGGCTTATTTTTCTTAGTTTTTATCATCTCAAGAGTTTTGGTTTTAAAAAAGTTAAGTTTTCTAGTTTGCCCCACTCTTCTGGACTTATTTTATTTTGCAGATCACCCTTGCAATCTTGACACTGCATCATTTAATTACCAATTGCAAAGCCGTTTTCATAGTCATAATTGTATTCAAGGCAGTATTTTTTGGTCCGGTCCTCTAATCTGCAGTCAATGTCCTCAGCATCACTACAAAATGATGGGACCTGCAAATAAGAAAGGAAGAGTGTGAAATGTAAATCGTACCCCTGTGTTCTCTGGATAAGCCCTTTGTGCTGCCAGCCTTCACCTCCTCTGCATGCCCCTGGACAGACCCCTGCCCCTCCTCCACGCCCTCCCCTATGGCTTCTGGTGCTTGTGGACCACCAGAATCAGTTTCACGCCTTTTTTCTCTGTGCATGTCACTGATCCCCAGAAGCCCAGGGCCCCTAGCATATTTCTTGTCTTTGAACTTTCTCCCTTTATGGCTCTTTAGATCCCTTTTCTCTGACTCTATCTCCCACCCATCTCTAAGTCCTCAGAACCTTCCTCTGCCCTCTGGAACTCACAGTCCTCAGCGAATCTCCTATTATTTATCTCACCTCTCTTTACGGTCCCTTCACCTTAGCTCTCAATGACACCTCACTTTCCAGTTTTCTCAAACCATGGGTGTGGAGGTGGAGGAAGTGTCTTCCTCACTCTTCCCTGCTGTTTCCAGATCATGCTCCCATGCACCTCCTTAAAGCCTCACAGTCCTGAAGTTCGTGGTATAGTCGATGGCCTCTGTAGCACCCCCTCATTCCAAGAACATCCAGTAACTGTCCCTGTTATAATTCTTGGGGATTTCTATATCCACCTGGCTAATCCTTCCATCACCTTGGCTTCTCACTTCCTTTTCCCCTCTCCTCCAGTCTTCCAGCCTTACTTTGTTCCTTGCTGTCATGGTCATACCCTCAGACCTCGTCATTACCAATAACTGCACCCTCTCCTACTCTCGGAAGTCTTTGACTTCATCAGATTCATAATCCATGGACCCTACCACCTCTTCACTGTCTCTCAGTCTGACATCTTCACCTCCTTGCTTAACTGTCTTAGATTCTATGGCTCATCCCCAGGAGTCACTCCCTCATTGTGCACCTACCTCCATCATTTGTCTGCAGAACCCATAACCCTCGTTAAACTAATTGCTCTGTTTTTTCTACACGTGCACCCACGTGATTAATTACAGCTTGAGGGAAAACACAATCCTTCTTGCTGCCAATCCTACCACTTTTAGCACACTCATTTGTGCTTTCCTAGAAAATGATTTGATACCATCGACTCCCTTTCCAAACCTCAGCAACTCCTCCCCGTCCTTACTCTCTCAGCTGATCACTCTGCATCTTTTTTCCACTGAGAAAACAGAAGTAAGAAAAGATCCTCTGACACACTTCTACCACCGTGTGTACCCACTCGTGCATCGTGTCTTTACGTACGCTGCCTCCTTGACTCCCCTCCTCCTCTCACGCTAGACGTCAAATCTACTACCACTGAATCTGCTCTTAGCATCTATCCAAAATCTAAGCTGCCTACTCTGTTCGGGATACAAATATGTACATAACACATTTCCTTCGAGATGCTCAACACAAGTTAAATACCTTGTTTTGCTTTCCTGTAAACAGTGAAAGAATCCTAAAACAAAAATGCATGAAAAAGAAAATCCTTTCAATGTTCAATGATCTCATCATAAAATAAATACAGTCTACAATGGCATTTTTGTCATACTTTAAATAACAAAGCAGACATTTTCAAACCACATGGACCCCACGCTTCTCTGGTTTTCTGACTCAGAATGCTTTTAAAAACTCAAAATGTTTTAATAAAGATTCACTTATAATTTATTCCAGAAGTCCAAAACCTATGAGCAATTCTAAATATTAGGAGCAAGTTTGGATTACAGAGAGGCGGGAAATCATCAGGACACGGAATCCCAGTGGCAGGTTACCCTAAGAGGCCATGAACAGCTCAACAGCACCCTTTCAAATCCGACAAACGATACCGCTGACATACCATTTTCCCCAGGGTAGTCTCAAATGCTTCAGAAAACTTCTTCAACAGATCTGTATCATCGCAACGGGTTGTTTTGTACAGCATCTCAAAGGATTTGAACCCATGATTTGCAAAACGTTTTACTGGAAAATGTTAGAGAAAACAGCTTCAGCTGGTTAAGTGTTCTCAACACAAATATTTAATTGTCTTTGGAATAACTGTAACTTAGGACTTTCTAAAATGATTTGTGGGATTGCTACAAAAACAAGAGATGACAGTTTAGAAAAATTTCTAGGCATTAATTGATCATAATAAACCATGAGTCAAGTGGCACTGTACCCAGTTACCCAGTAATGAGGCTTGCTTTGATATATTATTCTTTAGCTTGCAACCACATTAAGAAAATAAGCATTTAAGGGACAAAGAGATTTAAAAAATTTTTAAATATATTTCTGGGAATTTTTGAAAAATCCTGCCTGGGTCAAAGGTATCTCTTATGTTTACATAAATTTATATCATATGTGTTTCTATTAAATTTTAACCAATATACATTGAAAAATTTCTAAATATGATAGACAATCATAATCCCTGAAAGTATAATTCCCATAGAGAATTCCTCCTTGGATCAGAAACTTGCATGGCTAGACATAGTAAGATGTCCCATAATAGTCTGAGACAATGACTCCTAATAGCATCGGCATTAAAATCCTACTGTCTAAATCTGTGATAGAGGTGAGTGATATTGTAGAACTTTCAATTACTATCCAAATTTGTGGGAAAAATAGCTCAAGTAATTGGGCTTTACTTTTTTTCCAAGACATTGGCATTTAAACCATCCATCGATGGTACTAAATCAAAGATTCATTCCAAAGAATATTTATTTACACTAGACAAAGATAGTGCTATTTTCATAACAACACATATATTTAAGATTACAGAATAGCTCTAAATCTGAATCAGACCCAAAGAGATTGTCACTGATCTTTCCCCATCACATATGATGGATCTTGCTTTAAATATAAGCTCTTCTGCAGACTATGAGACAATACATTCAAGTTTATGGATCAAGCACAACATGCTGACAAGTCTATTTCTGGTAAATAACAATGTGAGGGCCAAGATGGGTTTGCCTTAAATGGAATCTTGTCCTGTAGCAATCAATAACCAAACTCTGACAGGCTAACATTTTAAATCAAGGGCTGAACACTTCTCTTACTCACAAACATTTCAAATTCATGGCACCATTTTTTAAAGTAAGCTCTATGCCCAATATGGGGCTCAAACTCATGACCCCAAGATCAGGAGTTGCGTGTTGTACTAACAGCGCAGCCAGGTGCCCATCATGGCACCATTTTTCACTTATGAAACCCAATCCCTGTTGTAAGGCAGTTTTCCTCTTAAATGCTCAGAGACGTACACACACCCAAACACACATGCATATACGAAAGGAGTCCAGAAAGAAATTAAAACTTACTAGCACAGTCTGGCCATTCAGTGGAATATGGTGGCTTCCAGATTCCATCCTCATAAGCACAGTAATACTTCTCAGTAGACCCTTCTGTGAAATCATAGCCCTCCGAGCAACTTAATGTGCAGTTAACTCCAGCACTATCTTGAGTACAGACAAAATCCCCATTTACAGGTGTAAATGGAACTTCACAGGGAGAAGCTGCATTACAAAAATTATACTATTTATATACAGTGGTATAAACAACATAAATTAAATTCCATGAGCCTAAGCTGAATTTTGAAAAGGACTCCTCCTGTCCACCAGCATTCCTAGAGAAACTTTCACCATAAATCCTAAGTGTGGGAACATGACGACATATGCTTCTTGGTACCTAGGTGGGCACAGTTGAAAAGCTGGACCTATGCGTGATTAGAGGCTGTGCAGAGATTATCAATGCTAAGTTATTTCTGATTTGGGGTTGTTATTTGTGGCCTTCCTATAATAAGAGTGAAAACTAGATAGCATTACTTTGCAAGTACATTTTCAGAGGCTGTGTCCTCGGCTATTCAAAATAGAATTACGACAGTAACATTCTGTACTTTTAGTGAAAATGCTAATGAAATGTTAATTAAAGACTACCCTTGAAGAAAATATTTCTATGTATCACAAAGGGAAGCGATTACAATGGAAAACGTATGGAAGATCTGTCAGTATTCTAATTTTACGAATCTGCTGCACGCAGTCCATTTTCTCTCACAAAATACAGCAATTACATACAGCAAACGTCACCTAGATTTCTGGTGGGTTATGAGGAGAATACCTTTTATGACGATGTGGATGTCACAGCTTCTGTTGTTGCCCGAGGGGTCGGTGGCTGTATACCGCACCACGGTCTCCCCGTGCGGGAAAAGGTCTCCTGGTGAATGGCTCCTGGTGATAAGCAATACGGCCCCTAGAGAAGAAAGAAGGGACTTAGTTTTGGGGTGACGGGTGTGCAGTTACTTTACCAGTTCCTGTATTTGATTTGAATTTTCATTTTCTATTTATACAAACCAGCTGGGCATTCAGTTTATGTTGATTTGGTCACTAGTAAAAAAATAAAAGATGCAATATTTATACTGTAACACAGAAACGTTAGACTTAAAAACCTCATTAGAGTAAGGCATTCTCGCTAAATAAATGATTTTCTTTGAGTAGGTCAGTCTACTGGAATACTGGAAAAATTTTAAAATTATTTAAATTCAATTTAGCTAACATATACGGTATTATTAGTTTGAGGGGCAGAACTTAGTGATTTGTCAGTTGCATATAACACCCGGTGCTCATTACATCAAGTGCCCTCCTCAGTGCCCATCACCCGATTATCCCTTCCCCCACTCACCAATATTGCAAATTTAATTAAGAAATGTATTTAATTTGCATGTCTTTAATTGTTGCTTACTGGGTTTTAGTGAGACCTTTAACATGAACTTCAACTGTATTAGCTCATTTTTTTCCTGCTGTCCTATAAACTTTTCTGATTTTAGGGGGCAAACGTTGACTAAATGAGTATGAATACATAGAACTGTACTAACAATATTACTAAAATGCATAGTTTATGCCTTCAGGACACTGTAAACAGAGAGACTCAATGAATTTATTAGAAATCTTCAAGTACAACAACTAGAATAGGTTTAATAAATATGCATTGGATATTGAATGAATTAGTAATGAAGATTAGTAATATTAAATTATATATAATTATCCTAGCATTAAAACATATTACCTTATATGATTATTCATTCCACTTAGACAAGAGGCAATTTGCTTTTCATTTCTTTTAACCTTTTTAAAAGCTTTTAAAAATGAAATATAATTCAGTGTTAACCATGCTGACCGCAGAATGTCTGCGTCCGCACCTGAGTTGTCTGAGAACTGAGGCTCATCCCACACTGCAGGATACTCCTTCTCTGAGACCTGCATCGGAGGAGGCGATCTGCACCAGTCTATGCTCGGCGGTTCTACATCTAAAAAACAGGAAAGCAGAGAAAGAAGTTACAACTGATATTCAAAAATGACGAGGGGGTATGCACAAGAGAACTGAAGTCTACTTGTGCTAGCAAAGAACCTTGACCTTGGTAGGCTGACCCTGGAGCCCCTTTGACAATGAGATCTGTTGCATCCCTGGTCTCAAGGTAAAAGAAAGAACTGATTCTTGTTATGCTGCCCTCTGCCTGTTGAAGAAGAAATACTAGGTTCCTAAAGTCACCCTGAGCGCAGCCGTGTAAAAGGCAATTCTGGGGACACCTGGGTGGCTCAGTCAGTTGAGCGTCCGACTCTTGGTTTCGGCTCAGGTGGTGATCTCAGGGTTGTGAGATCGAGCCCCATGTTGGGCTCCACGCTCAGCACAGAGTCTGCTTGACATTCTCTCTCTCTCTCTCTGTCCCGCTCCTTGATCACTCATTATCTCTCCCCCTCAAATAAATAAATAAATCATAAAAGTAAAATAAAAGATTAAAAAAAAAAGGCAATTCTGGATGTAGTGGCCATTCCACCCACAGTAGTTGAGGTGCTCGACCAGGAAGTGAAGAGAACCTTCCCAGAGAAGCAGAAGGAGGGAAATGATCAAATCTCAGAATCATGGGCATTATGGCCAGGGTACTTCTATCTGTGATATATGAAAACACATACTCAGAAATTAGATGAGCCGTATCTGTGAGAATATATAGATTTCTGTTTTATGCTAAGTCTTTTTTCCTCATGCTTGCCATTTCATTAGTGCAGTGCCTTTGGTTTACTCCTTTTCTAGACTATAAACTCTGTTGACCCGTGACGAAGTCTCTCTCGCTCACAGTGAGGTGTTCGGGTTAGAGCATAGCACCTGGCCCATAACACACGCTCAGAAAAAGCTGTTGAATAAAGAAAAATGTGAAGAAATGCTCACTGGAGGTCTGTGCACTTGAAGCGTGCTGAATCAAGTCAGTTCAGAGTTAACCTGACGAATCTGGCAGTATTTATTATTTTCCCAAAAGAAATTGCAAATAGGTATTTCCAAGATTTTCTAAACTTATCTGATTCTGGACAAACATTTTCAAGCTGAACTGCAGGCACAAGAGAGCACCAAGACTCAGTCAATTAGTGTCAAAAGCATGGGAGATACTAGCGGAGGCATTGTCTCCAAAGGAGAGAGAAAGCTTATTTCAGAGCAAGTGAGGCCGCATTCCCTGGAATGCTGAGCAAAAGCATTCCTGCTTCCTCTCATTTATCAGTGAGACACCCACACCCTGTCATCTGAGGAAACAAGAAAATGGAGGCTTTAGAATATTTTCTCCGTCTCTCTCTGTCTCTCTCTGCCCCCCCCCCTCTCCTTGTCTCCCTTTCTCTCACCTTCTCCTGCTCCCTCTTCTTTCCCATTTCATCTCTCTTTCATAATTTGAAAATCCAGTGTCTAGCTGGATTTTACATTTCACATTTCACCGTGCTGACTCTTCATTATGAAAAAGTAAAACTTGGCAAACGCTTGAACCACAGTTTCATGTTTAAAATCACAGTATCATAAAAAACAAATCCAGCATATTTTCCATATGACTTGCAAAGTTCATGTTTAAAACAACACTGAAAAAGCAATGAAAAACCTAAGCACTATGAAATGAATTAGGCTGTTGTTTACTTGTGTCTCTTTTTATCTACTTTACCTAAACCTGTAATTTCTAGGGTAAGGAGCCAGTCTGATATACACTAGTTATTTCAAGAAGTTATGTAAATTTTTTGAAATACAATGAATTTAATGTGTTGAATTTTTTTTTTTTAAAGATTTTATTTATTTATTTGACAGAGATAGAGACAGCCAGCGAGAGAGGGAACACAAGCAGGGGGAGTGGGAGAGGAAGAAGCAGGCTCATAGCAGAGGAGCCTGATGTGGGGCTCGATCCCATAACGCCAGGATCACGCCCTGAGCCGAAGGCAGACGCTCAACCGCTGTGCCACCCAGGCGCCCCTAATGTGTTGAATTTTTAAACATATTAAAATATGTGAGATGAATATAGCAAAATGTCAATATGTTTACATAGAGCTCAATGTGCGTCAGGCACCGGCTCAAGTGGTTTGTGAATTTTAACTAATTAAAAACCTCACAATAATCTTATGATAGAATATGTTAATTAATTCTATATTTGGATGAAGAATCCG
The DNA here is from genome assembly GCF_017311325.1 of Ursus maritimus. Lineage (NCBI taxonomy): Eukaryota > Metazoa > Chordata > Mammalia > Carnivora > Ursidae > Ursus > Ursus maritimus. The sequence continues at coordinate 38,118,131 of NW_024424119.1, forward strand.
AGGCACAGGCAGGCTACCTGTCACACTCTTTTTAAGCAGGGATGTAGACTCAGACTGGGCTCAGAGTCTGTGCTTTTGACCACTACAGACTGGTATATATCCTATTCTCCCTGTATTACATCTTGGTGGTGGGTCTCTGGTACCCACTGAATATCTACTGAATTGATTGAAAACACAAAGATGAACTGGGAGATGGAGCAAATCAGCGCCCCCTCCCCTCCCACCAAAGGACTGATCTGTAACAGTGGTAATAAGGATGAAGAGACCAGGACAGACTTTAGGGACGATAAGTAGATGAAACCAGCAGACCTTGATAACTTATGGGATGTTGGTGATGGAAGGAAAGGAGTCAAAATGACTTCCAGATTTTTGCATGGTAGGTAGGTGATTGGCTGTTCCATTTTCTAAGCTGAGAACTATACTAGGTTTGGGTGAGTTTTAAATGCCTGTAAGACATCTACACGGAAAGCTCAGTAGGCAGTTCTATATATTGGTATGAAATTTCAGAAAAGAGATCTAAGCTTGAGATAGAAATCTGAAAGTGGTCAGTTAACAAAATTCCCGGGGAAAACTATAGAAAGAGAAAGAGAAGAGGACTAGGCTGGAACCCTGGGGATCATCCACATTTGAAAGTTGGTCTGAGGAAGAGAAGCCATGTAGGAAAGAGATAAAGAAGGAGAAATGAGAACAATGGGTTGGGGAACCGAGAAAGACTGGTATCAGATAAGCTAGGGAAGGAGACAGTTTCAATTAGGAGAGTGTGGCTAATAATGTAAAATCTAGGGGTGCCTGGGTGGCTCAGTCCATTAAGCGTCTGCCTTTGGCTCAGGTCACGATCTCAGGGTCCTGGGACTGAGACCCACATTGGGCTCCCTGCTCAGTGGGGAACCTGCTTCTCCCTCTCCCTCTAACCCTCCCCCACTCATGCTCTCACTACACTCTCTTTCTCTCAAATGAATAAATGAAAAATCTTAAAAAAATTTTTTTTAAATCTAAGGAAAAGATTATGTAAAATAAACTAAAAGGTGTGCAGTAGGCGTAACTCTAGGGACCACTGGGAACCTGATGACAGTAGCTTATATGACTGAAGGGGACAAGAGCCGGACACACTGAGTGACTGAGAATAAATGGCCCTTGAGACAAAACAGATGGCAACCACTGGGAACTCTTCAAAATGCCCATACTGGAAGAAAAAAAGAGAGAAAGTGATAGGTAAAGAGTTATGAAGGTTTGAAAGAGGGAGTGGCTTGAGCAGGTTTCAAGGCCAGTAGAGACAATCAGTGGGAGGGAGTCGTTGAAGATAAAGGAGTGACAAAGCCCTTGGAGTGCCGGATTATTTTCACAAACCGACCCAAGTAATTTCGCGACTTACCAATAACCTTGACATGGAAAGTGCAGCTGGCTTGGTTGCTGGACAGGTCAACTGCTGTATATGTGATAGCAACATCTCCAATTGGGAAAAGGTAAGGTGGGGTGAAAGCTGGATGAACATGGATTGATACCTGTTAGAGATAAATGAATATTTTGAAAGTTAAAGTTAATAGCAATGGTACGTTTATTCTTTTTTACTGAAATATTACTAGGAAAAGTGAAATTAAAAATGATACAATATTTCATACATACAGCAATTAGGAAAAAAAATCAGGCACAGCCTTTTGGTGTGTTTCTTTTCAGAATTTTTTTTTAAAGATTTTTTATTTTATTTATTTGACAGAGAGAGCACAAGCAGGCAGAGCGGCAGGCAGAGGGAAAGGGAGAAGCAGGCTCTCCACTGAGCAGGAAGCTTGACATGGGGCTCGATCCCAGGACCCTGGGATCATGACCTGAGCCGAAGGCAGCCGCTTAACCGACTGAGCCACCCAGGCGCCCCTCTTTTCAGACTATTATCCAATTACATAGTTTATACAGTTGGCATACATATGAAATGTTGTTCCTTGTTTTTTAAACATAATATCTTAAAACATTCTTTATGCTGTTACATTGTCTTTAGAACTTAAGAAGCCCTCTTAAATGTCTCCATAATTTTCTATAGAATAAATATATGCTAATTTAAAAAATCTATTGAAGGACACTTAAATTGGCCCCAAATGCTCCCATTTTATTGACAGATAATACAAAATTTCTTTCCCAAAACATGGTAATAATTTGCACTCCCATTTGTCAGTATTTGATAGTGTCAATGTTAAAGTTCCTACTCTAAGTTCTCTGCCCTATGTTAAATATCATTATTTTTTGGTAACTCAAAAATATGACACCAGGTCATTGCTTTAATTTACAGTTTCTTAATGCCTTAGACTAAGATTAAATTCTCATATGTTTGCAAGATATAGATATATTCTTCCCTTTTTGAATTATATGTTTGCCTTCTTAGTCCATTTGAAAATTATGATAGAATGCATTTATATTCATGTGTAGGTAATAAATACTCTAACCTTTGAAGTTTGAAGCATTTTTTCTTACGTTTGCTATTTGTCTTTTAATTTAGGAATTTTTTAAAATACAAATTTTAAAATACTTTTGTAGTCAAATACATTTGTCTTTTCAATTGTACTTTTAAAAATATTTCAACACACAGGTGCTACATTTAGTGTGAACTCTCATTAGATCCTGAAATATGTCCCTGTATTCTGTTGGGGGAAGAAAGTTCAATTTCAAAATGGCATGTTGGGTTTTGTGGTCAGGAAGGACAGAGGGCTGTGGGAGCCTGTGGAGGTCTGTTGACGATCATGATGAAGGTAACAACACTGCATGTTTTCATGGCCTTTTAATGGAAAGTAGAAACCACGCATGACAGACCAATCATTCAACATGTATACCACCTACAATCCATTTAGCCCTAGAAGTCACATTTGCATTTTTAAATTCAGATTTAAAAGTTACCTTGTCCTTAGTTACCTAAAGAAAAATACAATATGAGCTCATTTAATATGGAATCTAAGAAAATAAAAATCAAACTCCTAGATACAGAGAACAGGTGGTGGTTGTCGGAGATGGGGGTGTGCGGGGGGGAGTGGGGTAAAGGGAATCAAAGGTACAAACTTCCATTTATAAAATAAATAAATACTGGGAATATAATGTACAGCATGGTGACTATAGTTAATTTTTCTTAAAAGTTACCCTAATTCTAAGTATATTCAACACAATGATCAGAACAGTTTTTGTGTGTGTGCTGTTGTGGCCCCCCCACCCCGATATATCCTGGCTGGCACAATTTATACATGTTTATGTGCAGCTGTGAAAACAATATACCATAAAAGCATCTTCATATATGTGAATACCAACAGTGTAGATTCAAGGGCAGTTAAATCCTAAATGAATTCCATTTTTTTTAAAGATTTTATTTATTTATTTGACAGAGATAGATAGCCAGCGAGAGAGGGAACACAAGCAGGGGGAGTGGGAGAGGAAGAAGCAGGCTCCTAGTGGAGAAGCCTGATGTGGGGCTGGATCCCAGAACGCTGGGATCATGCCCTGAGCTGAAGGCAGATGCTTAACGACTGTGCCACCCAGGCGCCCCTGAATTCCTTTTTTAACATCTGACAGATAATTATCTCAAGCCATATATAATATTAAAATATTGTGTTCTGAACAAAATACTGTGTTAGAGAAAGCTGAATTAAAAACTGATCTCTTGGGGCACCTGGGTGGCTCAGTTGTTAAGCATCTGCCTTTGGCTCAGGTTGTGATCCCAGGGTCCTGGGATCAAGCCCCACATTGGGCTTCCTGCTCAGCGGGAAGCCTGCTTCTCCCTCTCCCACTCCTCCTGCTTGTGTTCCCTCTCTCGCTATGTCTCTGTCAAATAAATAAAATCTTAAAAAAAAAACAAAAAAAACAACGGATCTCTCCTTCACATTGGCCAATATGCAATCATTTAGGGCTCATATTTTAAAAGATATGTTCATAAACAGGAATTGTTTCCACCTCTTTGTTTTCCTTAAAAGATCATCAAAGCCAAGTAAGGGGCAAAGAATTCCTTAGTCCAGTAATCTTAGTGGATACATAATACAACAGATCCATGGAATAAAAGTTTCCATTTTAGAGATTTTTATCTGAGAGTTCTAGTTAAAAACTCAAGGCTGATCATTCTTCTATCTAATGAGGCATTAATATTTATGAGTACAGTTTACATAGAGAGTACTATCATTAGCATATTAGTAAATCTTCAATATCACACATATTTGCAGTGCATTTAGAATCCATTTGAAACAGATGCAAATATTTGTGCAAACCTTACCTTTTCCCCAGAGTTGTCTTTAGCTGTTGGGATTTGCCATGTGATATTAGCGGAGTCTTGCTGTTCCTGAGTCTTAGCCTCTATGTCCTTAGGACAGCTGATTTGAGGGGCCTCCACATCTGACTCAGAAAATGAACAGATCAATGAGCCGATTGATACGTAATTCTAAGTCATTTAAGAAAGAGGTAAAAAAACATGAATACTCTATGACTCGTTTTTTACATCCCAATTCCGGATTAATTTGGAATATGCGACTGCCTTCAGCACAGCTTATGAAGCCCTTCCTGACCTGGTACCTGCTGACTGACCTCTTAGCTTCATCTCTTACGGTCCTCCAACCGGAACTCACTCTCCACGCCGGAAGCTCTCATTCCCATGCAAACTCCATGGTCTTGCACCTGGGCCTTTGCCCAGGTTCTTTTATGTGCCTGAGCTCTCTCTTCTTTACCTAGATAACCCCATCCTTGTCCTTTCTTAGCTTAGACACTCACTCCTCAGGAAGTGCTCCCTCCTGGGCTCCCACAGCCCTCTGTCCTTCCTGACCACAAAACTTGACATGCCATTTTGAAATTGAATTTTCTCCCCCCAACAGAATTCACATTCGTTGAAGGCCAGGACGTCTCTTGTCCCATTGTGTTAAATAGTTCCTGGCATACACAGCAAGCGTGGTAAATATTTTTCAATGAAATAAAGAAACAGAAAAAATAAATGTTAACTGTGGCCGGAAGGAACTACACTTGAAAACAAGGCTGTCAAGTAGAATTAATTAGCAGTGCTACCCTGCACTGTCAAAACAACAGATTGAAGCCAATGAAATGTTTTGCAGCGTGAAACTCTGCAATACAGATTCTGAGTTAGAGGTGGTAATATTAAACATATCCACATCAGTCACTTGTAGAGCTACGTTCTTAATATATAACATAAAAAGTTCCCTATTTTAAGTTATGTTAAATTATGTCTACTATAACTTGGTAGCTGAATTTATCTGAATTGATATAATCTGTGTCTCATATCTTCTTGTTTCTTGAAAACTTTATACAATTTATATTTTCTTTTTCTTGGAGGGGCTGAGACTCGGACACTTTTCCCCCACAAATATGCATCAGCATACTGACTCTGAAAAATCTAAAAAAGGAGTTGATTTTTCATTCACCCTTGAAAAATAGCTTAACTGGATTTGGAACTTAAAGTTTCTATCAATTTTCTTTCTGTATTCTTTGGACCTTGCTGTATTTCCTTCTGGCATCTGTACTTGTAAATGATAAGTATCATGTAAGTCTGCTTCTTGTTTCTTTTGTGAAATTTTTCTTTTCTCTCTGGAAACTGATTTAAGATTTTCTTGTTAAACTCTGGACCTCAGAAATTTCACCAGTCGTGAAAATATGCCTGCCTCATAGTCAGGGACTATGACCGATCTCATGTTTCCAGTTTAGCTCAGAGATACTTCCTTCTACTGGTAAGAAAATTCTTCTCCTCCATCCACTTCCCTCTCTCCTTCTGGAACTGTTTATTAAATGGACATTGGGGCTTTTTCTTATTATTGCTATCTCTTGACTTCGGTCTTTTTTGGTGTGATCATTTGGGATATTCAAGTTCTTTATCATTTCTCCATTCTGAGGGAACTCTCTATTTGGTTCTTCAAATCCCTAATACTGTTTTCAACATCTGTTCTACTTTACTTATCCTTCTCTTAGAGATATTTTTGATGTTTTTACTTCTAAGAACCCTTTTTTGTTTTCAATACCCCTTTTTTCAGAGCAGTCCATTCTGGTTGCGAGTAAGGTGGCAATGTCCTCCTGTGAAAGTAATGGGACGCTGGTTTCAAAGGGCTGATAACTCGTTTCTTGGGGCACCTGGGTGGCTCAGTTGGTTAAGTGTCTGACACTTGGTTTCGGCTCAGGTCATGATCTCAGGGTTGTGGGATCGAGCCCTGCTTGGGATTCTCTCTCTCTCTCCCTCCCTCTGCCCCTCTCTCACCCTCTAAAAAAACAAAAACAAAGTGCTGATAACTTCTTTCTTTTTAAATTGATTCAGTTCCACAGGCATTATAGGGGTCAGAAATTCCTCAGAGATTTTCATCTACTGATGGAAAACTTACCTGATCTCCAGCTTTAACATTATCCTTATATTCTATTTCTTCTGTCATTGCCTGGCATATTATAATTGGATTTTGTAAATCTATCATTTTGGAACAGAAACCCTCATAGAGTATATTAGGATAACACCTACCACTTTATCATGGATTTGCAGCAAAAGCTGCGAAGAGGGACAGCCCCACACTGTACCAACATGTCATTATACGGGAATTTCGTTCTCAACCTGACCAACGTAGGGGACCTACCTTTACACACAGCTGTCTGAACTTTGGCACTCCACTTTCCAGAGCTGGTACATCTCACTTCCTCTCTGACCCCTGATAAAATGAATCCTCGGCGGCAACTGAATTGACACGTCATCCCAGGTCTGGCGGGCTGCTTGCCGCAGCTGGGCGGGGAGACGACGACACCTCTGGGCTTCTGAAAGGTGGGGCAGTGGCGCTCTATTGCAGCAAAATGAAAGGATGTTACTTGCATTCCCACAAATTTCAAGAAAAACATAGTTATGCTGCCTTGGAATTGACATAAGTCACTAAATGATATCTGTTTATGACACTGAACATATGATACATTATAAATAATGCTGAACTGTCTCTCTTAGGTTATCTCATGTTATTTTGACAGTGTATCAGTACCTTGAAAAACTTCTAACGGATATTTTAATTCATGCCAATTTTGACTTTTATCACTCGCTTGGAGCACCTTCTTTCAGTTTGCAGAACACTTATGGCTCTTAAGTATAATATGGTAAATTAGGGCACCTGGGTGGCTCAGTTGGTTAAGCGTCAGCCTCAGGCTTAGGTCATGATCCCAGGGTTCTGGGTCGAGCCCCATATCGGGCTCCTTGCTCAGCGGAGTCTGCTTCTCCCTCTCCTTCTGCCCCTCCCTCTCCTCGTGCTCTCTCTCACATTTTCTCTCTTTCTCTCAAATAAATAAATACAATCTTTAAAAATAAACAAACTAAAATAGTAAATTAGAGTCCCTCTTTCATGGATTAAGCAATACATTCAGCCATCCGTCTCCATTTTATGAGTTCTTTTGGTTCCATCTTTAAATGAGCACATATGAGAAAAGTTTTCATTCCCTCCCACAAATCACTGTGTCATTTTGGGGCCCTGACTCTTCATGTTATCTTTGGAATAGATAAAGGAGGCAGAATGCAAATAGAATGGAAAGGCAAGACTAAGACTTAACGTAGGGTGTGTGTGTGTGTGTGTGTGTGTGTGTGTGTGTGTGTCCCCGCCCATGTGCACATTTATTTGTTTTATGATGATTCTACTGACAGCCCTGCTAGCATCTTTAGTCTGTATTTCCCATGTAACAATTGCTAACATTTATTCAGCTTATAATATGCCAGGCATTATTCCAAATGCTTTACATGTATTGACTCACTCAGCCCAATGCACTGAGGGGTACTGTTACCATTTCCACTTACAAACAGGAGTGCTGAGGGACAACTATGGGGAAGTTACCCACAGTCAACATTCCTGAGGTCACCCTGTAGGTAAGTGGCAGACTCTGTGTGCTCCAAAACACTTCACCACCATGCCTCCTCCCTGAAATTGCTTCCAAACCCCTGTGCCGGCAAAAGCAATTTTTCCTGAGAAATTGGTTGTTTCTTTATTTTTGCACAATACATGCCAAATGACTGCCCCGACTTTCTGTTCTGCTGCAATGAAGAGAAAAATCAGAGCCAAATTTGTGGTTCAAATGTAATGACCATGTGGGGCTCAACATCCCTTCTTTAGGGATGGTTCTTTATAAATTAAGAAAATTATCATTTTGGCTATCATAATCATTGGAGATTTTGTTCCCTGCTAATATTCTCTTTTTTATTGTTTGCTTATGTTATTTTGAGTAAACATTCTTAAATTTTTATATAGTCTACTGACTTCACTTTCACCTCTTGTATACTTAAGTTCTGAAATTGGTTAACATTCACATATTTTAACTATACTCTCCTCTAATTTTTAATGATTTTAGTTTTTAATTTATACTTTAAAACCTCCAAAGAACTGATGTCAGTGTCTGGTGTGAATTAAAGACACACAAGAATTTCACTTTGTTTCCTTTGTTTTTCCCAAGGAGCTAGCCAATTTTTCTATGTAATAAATTGAATAAATCTTTTCTTCTCAACTGACCTGTAATGCTTCCTTAGTGATACATGAAACTCATAAAGCTTTGGGATTTATTTGGTCTTTGTTTATATAGCAGTACTTGCAAAGTCTTCATTTTTGTAGTTTTAGTATATATTTTAAAACCCAGTAGAGCTACTTTCTCTTTACTATCCTTATTACTCTTCCCTTTCAATCTCATTTTCGTGACTTTCATGTACATATTCTTCCAGACAAGCTCTAGAATCACTTCCTACTTCGAAAAGAGCAAAAAGAAAATCTCTTCTAGAGTTTTTAAATGAGATTGCATTTTACTTATACATATATCTAGACAGAACGTACATTTTGATAAAATTTTATAAAAATATTAAGGTGTTCTTTTTGTCTCTAACATTTTGTAGTTTGTGTAACGCAGTTTCCATACTCTGCTGTTTGAGGTTATTCTTACATATTTTATATTTTCCATAGATCTTCTGAATGTGATTTTTCACTATATATTCTGTTTATCATTGTATATGGAGAAGTTCTTTATTTGGTATTCTTACGACATTAGTGAACTCTCAACTCTCTTAGTAGATTCATTCCATTTTGGGGTGGACATGTAATCTACCAACGATGATGATTTTAATTCCCCAAAGCTCTAATCTTATGATTTATTACAAGTGCTCCAGGCTTTGGGAACAATACTAAACAATATGGATGATTCTGGGCACCCTTTTCTCTTCCTGGATTTAATAAGTGTGCCTATATTGTTTCCATAAGTGGTTGCAGGTTTAATAAGGATATCTTTTTTATTACATCAGTTATCAATATGAGTTTCTCAGAATTTTATTGAAAATGTGTTTTAAATGATGATGGATGGCACTTTTATCTTCTGCTAAGTAACCATATGAATTTTTCCTATTTGTTAAAATGAAGTAATTTATTATGTTGATAGATTATATCTAATTTTAAGCCCGTCTGCATACCTAGGATAAACTCTGCCTGTGTTGACAGGCCATTCTTTTGAATGTAGATTGGTAGAATATTTACTGTCATAGTTTATTATCTGCTTTTTTGGTCATAGCTATCAAGTTGGCAACTTGTAGTCGTTTGCTAATATAAATTATTTAGCTTTCCATTATTTGGGCCAAGTTATATGGTATAGAGTTACTGTTTCTGCAAAGTTTGGAAGAGTTTCATTGATCCCTCAGTCATTTTTGGAGTAATTAATGCTCGGATAACATTTTCCAGTTTTTTTTACAAGTAATTATATCCTTGCATTTCTATTTTTTTCTTGACTCATTTAAAAAATTTGATTTTCATAGAAAATCATACATAATACCATGGATTTTTAATTTATGTGCAAAAATTTATGTATACTGTTTTATTCTCTGAAAAACCTTGGGCCTCTATATGCTTTGTTATAGCTTCTCAGAATAAATCCATTTTTGCATTTTTTTTAACTTATATTTAAAAATCTATTACTGTGGGGACACCTGACTGGCCCTGTCAGTTAAGTATCCAACTCCTGGTTTTGGCTCAGGTCATGACCTTAGGGTCATGAAATCAAGCCCTACACCAGGCTCCATGCTCAGCATGGAGTCTACCTGAGATTCTCTCTCCCTCACCCTCTACCCCTACCCCCTGCGTGCATGCACTCTCTAAATAAATAAATAAGTAAATAAAATCTTAAAAAAAATAAAAATTTATTAATTTCAAAGATTTCCCTCTTATCCATTCTTTGACATTCCATCTCCCTTCATAGTTCATTTTCCTTAATTATTAGTGTGTATTTCTTTCAAATTCCATTGCAGTCATTCTTTTCCTAACTTTTAAATTTAATGTTTAGTTATTTTCATTCTCCCTGTTTAATAATTAGAGGATTTATAACTATAAAATTACATCAGCGTATAATTTAGTCCACATCTTGTAACTGGTTTTAGGAGTTCCTCAATTTCATTTTTTATCATTTAAAAATTATATTTTTTAATTTCTCACGTGTGCATTGAATTCATTTCCTTTATCTCTCCGTTGGAGTCTATATTCTTTTGTGGTTTTGTCCGGTTCCATATTTTAGAAAATGTTAAGAATAATCACTAATAACATTGACACAGTTACATGTGTTTCAAATACCCTTTCTTTTTTGTTGGTTGCCTTTTGATTACAACGTAAAGAATTCACCCGAAGCACAGAAATTTAAATCTCTATGTATTTGAATCTATGCTTCTTTTCTTTTATTCTTAGGAAATTATTCTCCATTAAAAATTCAGATTGTTTTTTTATTCTTAGAAAGTTCTCCCTCATAAAAACCTATATCTCTTCTTATATTTCACTCCTTAATTTGCCTGATTTAATTAATTAACTTGGTGATTTTTTTGTATGTATGTAGTGGAGTCAAAACTAATTTTTACATTAACTTTTCCCCCATTGACTTCTGGAATTTCCTTTACTGAGTGTTATATTCTTCCATAAACAAATGTTTGTTTCTGTACCATATTTAATCATGTGTAGCTCCATTGTTCTGTGCACCCTTGTACAATTCATGTTCTATTTTAATTACCGTGGGTTCGCAATTTGTCTTATGATGGTGAGAATAAGTTCTCCCTCATTTTACTTCATGTTCAAAATTTTTCTCTTTTGTACCTTTCTATTCTTCAATACACAGTCTATTCATTTCTATTAGTTTTTTTTAAATCAGAATTTTCACAGTAATTATTGTGGTTGTCAGAATTTGGAGGCCACAGTAAGTTGTTCCCCAATAAACTGTAAAGAGATGCAATTTCCTTGACAGTTACACAAATCCACCGAGATTTGCAAATGTTTTAAATCATTACAGAGATGTGCACAACAATTTAAAGAAGAAGTGAGAACAGGAAATCCTTATTAGAGGTATTACTATTGATAATGAAAGGTTGGGTCCCTCAGAAGAGGAGGTGGACAGTCATGGTGGTTCTCAGGAGTAAACATTTGTATTTACATAGAAAATCTAGCCTAAGGAGACAACATCCCAACTACAGAGGTTTATCGAGATTTACTGTCCCATTGTAAAAGCCACCTTCTTGACAGTGAGAGACCCATCACCTTCACTTCATTTAATTCTGTGGGATATGTGAAGAAGTAAACTCCCTTTGCTTCGGTTTTATGCAAACTAAGTGTGTTCTTGATTTGGGTGTCCTTGTGGCTTCACCTACAGGGAAATACCATGCTTGTCCAGCCTAAGTCTTACAGTACTGGTAACAGTAGGTATCTCATTGCTAATGAACTGAATTTTTGTTTCATAGTAAATTTCATTCTCCTGTCCAGGAGAGATTAATCTCTTCTCAGGATGATAATATCAGTTTTTCTGAGATTGCACAGTGAGGATCAATTCTTGGACTGTTAAATGAATCTCCCCAAAACCCTGGAAGCTAACCGCCTTCCTGGTGATACCTTCCTCTATTATCAACCATGGATCCAATACCAGATTATACTAGAACAAACCTGTAAATCAATTTGGAAGGAACTGACATATTTATAACACCTAGTTCCCCCATATTGGAATCTGGCATATCTCAATTTATTCCTTACATATAGTTATTTTTCCTTTTTTTGGAGAGTTGGTTATTTTGATGTGGAAAACAAAGGCAAAAGAAGAAATTAAATTTCCTTACTATCTAGAGCCCACTAACAAGTCCTTGAAACGGGCAGAGTGACATTCCTCTAGGAATTCACCTGCCTTGATGCTGATACTTTCCTAAGGGCAAAAGCACTCTTAGCCGGACCCCCCAGGATCCTGTGAGTCTACTTTAATAAAAAAAAATGTTTTTGGAAACTTCTTTAATCTCTACACCCCAGGATATATGTTAGCAATCATCCTCCAAGCATATGGCCCACTAATAAACATCTGAAGGGTCTCATGACTGAGTTTTTACTAAACCGTAATAAATCACCTTTCCTAACAATAGCTAGTCCCCTCAGGTTCCTAGAAACCTTGTTTCCAAAATTCCTGGGAGACTTGTGCTTTCCCTAACCCCCTCCCAACCTCAAAGTATATAATCAGTCACCCCTCACAACCCTAGGAAGGCAGCTCTTTCTGTCCACAGGTCCTATCCCCATGCTTTAATAAAACCACCTTGTAGCATTGAAGATGTCTTAAGAATTCTCTCTTGGCCATCGGCTCTGAACCCCAACACTTCTACATCAATTTAATCATACACCTGCCACGCTCCTAGGTATCCTATATCTGACATATAATAAGGATTCACTAAATGGCAGTTACCCTTTATCATCATCATTATTATTACCACTGTTATTTGTATCCATAGCATATAAGGAGCAGCAAACTGGAAAATCTCCTGAATTTATTCTGGAACCAATTTCAGTAGTAAGATGTCACAACTCTTCATGAAGGACAAAAACTCTCCCAATTACATAGAATGCTATGGTCTATCTTAAGGTTTGCTGGTTCATAATCTTGTCCTTTCATCAACAAGGTGAAAGTAACTGGTATTTAGCAAAGCAAGGGATCACATGGCATTTGCTTTTTAAAAAATCCTTCCAAATTGGCCCCAGTTAAAAAAAAAACAAAAACAAACCATCACCATTTGAAGCTGTAAACTTCAGTGACTTGGAAAATGGGATTCTGGCGTAGAAGTCTTTTTACCAGTGGAGGGGAATAAAACAATGTATTCATTTACGTAACTGTATCTCTGTGCATCTGTATATACGGACGTGTAGTTATTATATTCATTATGAATCCATTTTAGTTCTAGGTCTTCACAGAAAAGAGGAGAAATGAGAGCAAGAGAAATAAATTACCAGAGGCACCATGCCTTCAGTGACTTACCCACACACCGGGGTTCTAGGCCATCCCACTGGGCGTTTGCTTGACAGGTAAGCCTAGCACCTCCTTCTAGTGTGTACCCTTCATCACAGGTAACCAAACACACTGTCCTGTAGGACATTTCCCCCGTGGAACAGCTGATGCGGCCATGTTTGGGCTGGCGGAGATGAGGGCATGTTCGTACTATATAAAATGAAAACAACTAGGTCACATTTTACTAAATAAGACAAAAATTCTAAGTTTAATAAATTGCAAGCAAGAACATACCTTTTCTTAAAATGGCAGAGTAAATAACGCACCATTATGTTTTGAGCTAGTGTGGGACAATTAAAAGCAAGTGTTTCATCAGATGCTCTGCCCAAGCAAAATCACTGTGCTCGGCCACCTGCCCATAGGTGGGAAACTTAAGCTATCTAAGGAGTCCAGTCCTAGAAGGATGATGACACCTGTAGATTGCAGGTGGCTGACAATGGGAGGTTCTCTGCAACCCTCAGCAGGGCCTTTGCTGTGATTTTCCAGGCTACGGTCCAACAAAAGGAAGGAGTCTTTTCCAGGACAGGGATTCAGGTTCACGATTAACTCCATTCTCAGATCTCACGGGCATTTGGTCATATCCTGGCCCTTTTCATGGTCCCACCCCCTGCAAAGTTGCCCAGCCTCTGCAATCTTAAATTTCAGTATCCTACTCTCTGACCATAACTCTGGTCCTTTTAGCTTTTTCACCCCTTTCTTCCAAGACACTTATTGCAAATCCTAGTTCCTGATGTTAATCTTGACTTATGCACTAACATTGATTTGTTTGTGTGTTTTTGCTGTTGTGGCAAAGACAGCTAGTTGCCTACCCAGTAACGTTCTTCCCAATTTTATTCAGCATAGAATACACACAGCTAGGAGGTAACAACTGCCCACCTCCATCACAACAAATGGCAGACAACGAGCTATGAGCTGCAGTTGTGTGGGATGTCTGGAAAAGCTTTTAATGGAGACTCTTTCAATTGAGAGAGTTCCCCCCCCCACTCCTTCTTTGTCCTGAAATACGGACAGGAGGGAAAGTACCCCAGCATATTATAGTATACGTACAGGATACTCCTATGGGATAACGACCATGCCCTAAGATGGTAGAGCAAAAAAATTAAAGAAGCCTGGGTCTCCGATGACAGTGGAGCTATCACACCAGCTTAGGATTACCTGGGTCTTTGATACCAGTAGCTGCACGTTAATTCCTAATTTCCTATGCCCGGCATCCATTCACTTTTCCTTTGCTAATTTCCTAGGAAAGATCTCTCCCCTCTGTCCGCTCATGGGATTTGTGTGTGCTCCAACCCTGCTTAGAGGTAGAGCATGTGACCTAGGATCACATTTTCCTGGTCTGAGAAGTGATCTGGTACAACTGGTGACAAGATTCCTTTATCTGTCAGCTTCAAAACCACCATGAGACAGCAGCCAGGGGGTATTTCCTAAACCCTTGATCCTGGAAATGCCCCGTGCCTCGGTCAGTCTCAGCGCCACCAGCAGAAGCACCACGGGGCATCCAGAGAAACATGCATTTTCTTGGTACTGCTAATTCTAACTTGATAGCCTCAACACAGCATCAGAGAAGCTCCAAGAGGGCACTCGGACTGCCCCTGCCTTTGCGGGTCCCCAAACAGCATCTGGGCTCTAAGCTCTTCCAGCAAGATCTTCCTCACTGCCCAGCCCACCAAAATCCCATAATGTGTCTTAGGGTCTGTCTCAATTAATCCTATGACATCCTATATTCCTGTTTCTTTTTTTTTTCTTTTTTTTTTTTTTTAAAGATTTTATTTATTTATTCGACAGAGACAGAGACAGAGACAGCCAGCGAGAGAGGGAACACAAGCAGGGGGAGTGGGAGAGGAAGAAACAGGCTCATAGCGGAGGAGCCTGACGTGGGGCTCGATCCCATAACGCCGGGATCACGCCCTGAGCCGAAGGCAGACGCTTAACCGCTGCACCACCCAGGCGCCCCTATATTCCTGTTTCTGACAATCTTTTAGGAAGCCCAAGGCTCCAAAGTCATCCCTCATCTACCACGGTCATCCCCGTGTAGTTCTAATCCAAATCTCATTCACGAATCGTTGCGCCTGCCCTCTGGAAACATAATCAGTCTTCAATAAATCCTCTCCTACCCTAAACTTCACTTGTCAACTTTTCTTTCACCTTCTTATCCCAATCAAAATCTTATTGTCTCTTATACACAGAGCCTGCAGGGGGAGAGGGGTCTTCTTTGCTCCTTGTGCCTTCCCAGATTTTTCTCTCTCCCTTCCTCTTTTCTTTCTAAAACCCTTAAGCTCCCAGAAAGTGTCATGTTAAATATTCAACATCTTTTCTTTCCCCCCAGTTGTCTTCTGACCTCTGGGCCACTTCTTATTCTCTGAAGATTTTATTGTCTCTGTCTCTCTGTCTCTCTCTCTCTCACACACACACAGACATACACATTGGTGATTTCACATATTCTATGTAGATGATCATTCCAGTATCCAGGAGTCATATTCTTTCCTTCCTCTTCTCCAATAACCATATCCTTCACCCTATCTCAGCCTCCCTTCCACTGCCTTCTCCTCTAGACCTAGCCATCACCAACCTAAGCATCCCACTCTCTGACAACAACCTCCTATCTTCTTGGATCACTCCTTCAAGCACTTCAACTCCATCAATTTCTATACCTTACTGGGATCTCCAATCTATTGTATGTTCTGTAGAGAAAATCATCTCTAAAGAGTTACTCTTTCCACACCTCTTTTCCTCCAGTTCTAGTTAAAAACCCACTCTGTTCAGGATTTCCAATCAGGGGAAGGAGTGCAAGAATAAAGGAGAAAGGAAGTAGGAGAATAAGAAAAGAGAAGAAAGGAAAGAGAAGGTGAGGGGAAAGTAGGTAGAAGAGAAGAAGAGGAGAGGAGATGAGAAAACGGAAAGGAGGAGTAGGAAGAACAGTGCAGAGGAGGGAGGGGTAGCTGAAGAATAGGGAGGGGAAGGTAAAGTAGGAACAGAGGAAAGGGGAAGAAAGAGCAGGGGGGAGGTGGGGAGAGTGAACAGCCCCGTGGAAATTTACCCTTTCAGTCAGATGGCATATACACCCCTATCATAAACAGATATGGAGAGGAAAAGGGAATGCATTCCTGTCGAATATGCCAAAGGATGGTCATATATATTCCTCTGCTCACAGATACAATCCTGCAAGCATCAGGCAGAGCACAAAACAAAAAACAAAACAAAACAATATCCTCTGCAAAAGAACGACGTTCTGTTATCAACAATAGCATTTCTGCAACACTAAAGGCCAGAAGACAACATGACAATCTCTAGATATTTTTGAACAAAATAATTTGGGACTCAAGAATTTTGGGGGGACTCTGGGTAAGATATAGTTTTCTTCTACATTTCGGTATTTGCCAATTTTTCATATCAAGCATATATTTATGATGAAAGCTTTATAATAAGAGGAAAGGAAGTTGGGGCAAACTATTCAGTGCATATTCAACTGAAGTCACTGTTTGGCAGGATCTAGTCTGAAGGAACCCATTCAAATGATATTAGTCAGCAGAGCATAAATATTGGGTGCATTAAAAATATATATATATATATATATATATATATATATATATATATATATATTTAGGATTGATTACTCTTAGAGAAAATTCAAGAATTAAATTAAAGATTAAGCCATAAACCTTTGCCTTTCAATCCCTGGGATGACTTGGACCAAAGTCAACTACTAATGACAGATGAGTAGACATATTTTGCCTTCCACATCTTGATTTTTATTGAATGTGTCTATCGTGTAAGTAGAATCATTGTGGAGCACATCAGGTGCACAGAAGTATTTTGCCTTCCACATTTTTACTTCTACTGAGTGTGTCCATATATGTACCATAATGCCAAGTATGAGGCAGAATTAAAAGGTGAATAGATAAATTCCTATGATCAAAATATATAAAATCTGAAGAACCGTATTAAACAACTACTTTTAGATTTAATAAACTGCTGAAATCACTCCAGCTTTCCAACTCAAGACGAAATGTATTTGCAACATCTCTCAAGAGTACTGATAGTAAATTAGAGTTGGTGTTTCATACACATACAAATTACATTGCTTCTCAAATGTTGGTTTTAATAAACTTTCATTGCTCCTCTGGGAAACAAAGCATATGCAAGAATTCCTATTTAGTCCTTAAACATCTTATACTCCTTTTCAACCAAGAATGTTTTTAATAGAAACGTGGTTATTTATTAGTTTCAGTTAAAATTTTTTTTATTTCAACAAGCTGAAAAACTCTGCAATAAATGTTTCTTGATGTACATCCATGTTAAAGCAATCCTTAAATATTTATTTGGTCTTTTTAGAAAATAGCAATTTAGTCTTTCAAGAAAACAGTCTACTAAGGAGTAGACAATGTGAGAATTGCTCTGGTTCTCACTTTAAAGACTAATTAGATTTTTCCCCAGGTAAACAGTTCCTGTCAATCTCTGAATTGCGGTAGCATCTATATTGAAATAAAATAATTCTGTTAAATGTGGGATTCTCGTTGTTGGGACCATTTTCTCAGAAAAAAAATCTATCACAAAATTTAATTTACTATGATGTTGTGGTTTAGCAACTTATCATTAGGAAACCACAAAAAAAACTTACTAGTTTAGAAATAAGTATAAAATTCAGATACAATTTTAAGAGAGTATAAATGCTTTGTGATGAATACAAAGGAGGAATAAGACTCAAGCCTATTGAGTATTATTTAACACTATAAAACATTAACAATGCAACATGAAATTTGTAAATGGCCTTTTATTTTACACTGATCTTTCAATTTCAGAAAGATTTTCAAGAAAAAGATAACATAACTAAAATGGTTCTGTTCCTATGATTAGATTTAAAATAGATCCTAAAATACTATTTTCTCCATGTTACCCACTCTGAGACAGAAGTGAACCCCCATGCAGCTGCCATACTTCATTGAACCCCAGATGCCCCAATTATGAGGCACACCATTATTTTATGTGCCACTAATAAAGAAACAATAATATCTATGAAAGGATTTAGTGCCACTGGTTTTACGGTACACCTTAGTTTTTAGAGATGTTAAAATATGGGGGGAAAAGGCAAGAGAAACAAAAGATAAAATGAATTTATGGGACTTCATCAAGATTAAAAGTTTCTGCACATCCAAGGAAACAGTCAGAAAAACTAACAGGCAGCCCACGGAATGGGAGAATATATTTGCAAATGACACTACAGATAAAGGACTGGTATCCAAGATCTACAAAGAACTTCTCAAACTCAATACACGAGAAACAAATAAACAAATCAAAAAATGGGCAGAAGATATGAACAGACACTTTTCCAATGAAGACATACAAATGGCTAACAGACACATGAAAAAATGTTCAAAATCATTAGCCATCAAGGAAATTCAAATCAAAACCACACTGAGATACCACCTTACGCCAGTTAGAATGGCAAAAATAGACAAGGCAAGAAACAACAATTGTTGGAGAGGATGTGGAGAAAGGGGATCCCTCCTACATTGTTGGTGGGAATGCAAGTTGGTCCAGCCACTCTGGAAAACCGTGTGGAGGTCCCTTAAAAAGTTAAAAATTGAGCTACCCTATGATCCAGCCATTGCACTACTGGGTGTTTACCCCAAAGATACAGACGTAGTGAAGAGAAGGGCCATATGCACCCCAATGTTCATAGCAGCAATGTCCACAATAGCTAAATCGTGGAGGGAGCCGAGATGCCCTTCAACAGATGACTGGATTAAGAAGTTGTGGTCCATATATACAATGGAATATTACTCAGCAATCAGAAAGAATGAGTTCTCAACATTTGCTACAACATGGACGGCACTGGAGGAGATAATGCTTAGTGAAATAAGTCAAGCAGAGAAAGACAACTATCATATGATTTCTCTCATCTATGGAACATAAGAACTAGAATGATCAGTAGGGGAAGAAAGGGATAAAGAAAGGGGGGGTAATCAGAAGGGGGAATGAAACATGAGAGACTATGGACTATGAGAAACAAACTGAGGGCTACAGAGGGGAGGGGTGTGGGGGAATGGGATAGACCGGTGATGGGTAGTAAGGAGGGCACATATTGCATGGTGCACTGGGTGTTATACACAACTAATGAATCATCGAGCCTTACATCGAAAACCGGGGATGTACTGTATGGTGACTAACATAATATAATAAAAAATCATTATTAATAAAAAAAAATAAATAAAAAATAAAATATGGGGGGAAAAGTGTTTTAGAATTAATGAAATATGGTATATATTTCAAAGAACAATATCTCAAGTAACTAAAGTCGCTAAAGATGAGCCAGAGGAAGGGATTAAGTATCTTCATTTGGGACAGCTCTGTACGCTGGCAAGTTAGGCGGTAACTTTGGGGATGACACTGAAGGGATCTTAGGAAGAGCCATGATCCTGCAGCATCTCTCCTTTGATTAAAATTACTTTATTTATATTGGAATATCAATGAAATTGCATAAATAAGAACAAGAATGCTTTTTAAAAATGCAAATGCATAATGCGAAGTGACACAGGCCCACCACTGACATATTTATCAATGCACGTTATCAATATGTGTATTTGTAAAATTCAAGTTCTTAATCACTCACCAGAGGTATGACCAAGAATTGAGAGGAAAAGATACATTCTGTGCTCATAAAAAACTAACAGTCTAGCAGAGGTGACAGACAAGTTGATTAATAAAAGCTAAGTGTGTTTCTTCGTATTAGAACACGTTGGTTAGGTTGGGAAATATGCTATCAGAATCCCCTTACTGTAAGCCAGGTTAGGGTTGGTCAAAAGATGAAACTGCCCCGGATTTTAGAAAGGAGTAAAGGAAGCAGTGGTCACTGTAGTCAGACTCAGTGATGGACAAATGCAGACATGCCCCATGGGTTCCAGCTTGTCTTTGCTCGCTTCCATTCTGAGTCCCAACTGCTAACTGTGTTGACCTAAGAAGGCTCCAAGGTCACTGCCAGGTTCTTGGCTGAGGAGCCGTGGGGTGTAATTATACACAAGCAAAGCTTTTCTTAGACCTCCCAACACATTTCTCCTTTGCAGTTGCACCCCAGCAGCTGGGCAGGCGTGGTTTCACAGACTGAGTTGGTAGTGACACCTCTGATGCCCCAACTTCTCTTCTAGATCCCCAGTTTGCCAGCTCTTCCAAAATTGTGTAAGATCTGATTCCTAAAATACATCCCTTATCCCGTGACACTCATGGTAACCATGCTTCCCTGCGTGATCTTGACACTCGGAGCACAAGGGCTCTAATCAGGGGAGAACAGATTGGTGGACACACATACAGAAGTTAGAGGTCATCCCATCCAGGCTGAGAAGTTTGATAACAGCAGAGGGTTTATATATGGAGACCAAGAGCAAAGGCAGGGCTATCAGACACCCAAAGCTGTGGGCACAACTTGTCGAAGGATGGCTTCCTGAGAGGACATGGCCATTTCTTATGGCTTTGGTGTAGGATCTGAGGCTCAGATTATAGACTGTGGAAGGTAAAGAGGCAGGGGTCGGACCTTATCTTAAAGGGGTTGTCTACTTGCTTCTCGCACTCTGTTTTTGGAAGGCCAGTAAATGGAAAGTTAAAATGCAATGCTTTCTATCCTCTGCCATGAAGTATTTGGGAGAAGGGGTAGAGATTTGTCACAGAGCTTGTAACTGTTGACTTTACAGGAATATATGTAAGAGGCTTTCTACGATTAACTTTTTCAGTAACAGCATGTGGCTTTTTACCATTTGAGACTGCAGGACTGAAAAGGTCTTTCCTTGGCCTTCCCACATGAACAGTAGCTTGTCTGAGTTTGGAAATCTAGGGTCTGATTTTTTCTCTCAGGATCCTGGCAGCATCCTCTCATCTTCTCATATCTACAATGGCTATTAAGAGCCTCAGGTCTGATCTTCTTTCCTATGTGGGTAATGTTACTTATTCCTAACTGTGAAACAGGGACAATTTTCTATTTTTCCAGGGCATTCAGAAATTTCACTAAGATTATTTCCAGACATGGATCTGTTTTCAATCATTTTTTTCTATCATTAAATGATGTTAAGCTCAATACTGAAGATTTAGTTGTGTGCATTTTCAGGGTTTCAGCTTGGGGATATATTCTCCTTCACTCCATTCTCTTTTTAGATTCTTCATATAAGAAGAGTCTATTTCCTGGGACAATTCTCATTCACTTTATTCTTTCATATTTTTTTAATCTTTGAAATTTTCCTCTACTTTCAGAAGAGTGTCTTGAGCTGGTTTGAGTTTGGCTTTTCACTATGTCCAGTCATTGTGTCTGAAACCTTTTTTTCCCCCTCAGAAATCCTTTTGTTTTCAGGTTTCTCCCACTTCGTGGCATTCTGGCCTTATTTACCAGTGTGATTACCTCAGAATCTCAGTGATCCCATTTGTTCCCCTTTTCTTTCAGGTCCCCCTTGTATAATTTTACTGATATCTTTTTTTTTTTTTTTTGTAAATACAGACAAGAATACGGGTAGGGACCTGAATTAAGTAGATTCCTATTTATGGATGGGTTCAATGCTGGTAGCTGATAACTGCAGTGGTGGTCTCCTGGGCTCACAAAGACCTCAGAGCCTGAGTGGATCGCCTTTCCTTATGGGTGCAAGAGCCAAGAGAAAACTCCTTACAGTGCTCCAGGGAGCTGTGTGATGGGGGGTCCTGGAGCAATCAAACCCCAAAGTGTACTGTCAAAGGAGGCTGGGGGATGTGGTAGGCGGTGAGCTTTCCAGATTTTAGCAAAACAAACAAACAAAGAGATCCAGGTAAATTTGAGTTTTAGAAAATCAATACCTCATTTTTAGTATAAGTAAGTCCCAAATCTTGCATGGGACTTACTTATATTAAAAATTGTTGTGTATCTAAAATTCACATCTCACTGAGTGTCCTGTGTTTCATCTGGCGACTCTAGGTCAGGGGTAAATACTGTATTCAGAAGCTTGATGGGGAGGGAATCTCAAGTCCTTCAGCTTGCTCCCTTCTTTTCGTAGATAGCCCTCTCTTCCAACCCTACTTGTTAGACCTTAAGAAGTTGTCTAGGGGCGCCTGGGTGGCTCAGTCAGTTGGGTGTTCAGCTCTTGGTTTCAGCTCAGGTCATGATCTCAGGGTTGAGATCGAGCCCCGAGTCAGGCTCTGTGCTCAGCAGGGCATCTGCTTGATATTCTTTCCCTCTGCTTCTCCCCCACTCGGGCTCTCTCTCTCAAGTAAATAAATAAATCTTTAAAAAAAAACCTGGACTTATTTAAAAAAAGAAACCTCAGGAAGTTGTGTGTGCAACAGTTATAAGAAGTAGGAAAGGAGATCTTGGAGATGGCAAGAGTGGAGGAAAACCAAGGTACCATTCTATTTGTTTTTTCTCTCCGTTCAATGTGTGAGCCTCAGGTTCCACTTGAGGTGCCGTCTGTCCCTGTTTCTATTGGCCTGACTAGGCTCTTTGGGATCTCACTTTAGCAAATTCCCACTTTCTACAGCACGCTGTCTATGCCGAGCAATGGCTGGACACATACAAGTCAGCTCCCACTCCTGCTGCTCTGGGACCCTGGTGCGGTTCCCAGTCCTCCAATGACATTAGTCATCAAAGCCCTCATTCCAAGCATTCCAAAACTCTCCTTGGCACCCTATCTTGGCTGCTTAAAATCTGAGGTTTGGGATAACCTGTCCATTTCCTTCTCAGGAAGACCCTTTCTTTGCTCTTTGCTTGTTCATAAAAGAAACATAAAGGGGATAATTTATGATGATGTGGTCAATTGAACTTGGTAGTTCTGATTTCAGATGTCCTATAATCTTTTCTCTTTCTGTGGTCTGTGGTCTATAAAATTAAAAGAAACAAAGAACTTCACTGGTCCATTAAAGTTTAAGTCAAGGAAATTGAGCAAGGCAATCAATAAACAATGTGAGCTGGCAGTCTGCATACCTCTGCAGGAGCTCTCTGAACCGGACCACAAACCATTGGGTAGACACAAGAGGATGCTGCTTCCCACGAGGTCAAATCCAGGGTGACATCGGACCCCACAGGCTGCATTGAAGTGGTTGTTACAAGTGTTCTGGATAAAGTAACCGTTTTCAGGAGGCCTCAGGGCAGGACAGTGGACAACTAACATTTACAGAAAGAAAATAAAAAAGCAAAATTAGCCTTTGAAGCAGCCTCCTTTTCTTTGTTTGGTTAAGAGGACATTTTAGACACACAGTTAAATTACCCACATCATTCCTATTTACTGCATTTCAATTTCTAAGTGCATATTTGGAAGAAGTACCCTTACATCTCACTCCTATTAGGTATGTATTTACTTCCAATTAAATTTTTTACACAGACTAAATAGTCTTTTTTAAGTTTTAAAAATGTTTTATTTTGATATCTATGTGGATATGAGATTTTCTAGTTCTTGATCTCCATATGTCATTATTTATTTTCCTTCTTAATTAAGGTGGCTTGAAACAAAGAATAAGTTCAACAAAGTACGTCTGCTACAGATCCCACGCCTCTTGTACATGTTTCAGGCTAATTAAATAGTTTTAACTTTTGATATGAACAGCATTCTCTTTAAATGGATTTAAATACCACCAGAGCCAAAACCAGCTCATTTGCTATCAAATTTGTTGTTAGATTTGTAGCTTTTAGGTTCATATGAGATCTTTTTCTATACTAAATCTTCCTGGTTTCATGGTTCTGTCACTCCTGGGGTCTCAGATCCACTGTGTCTGGAGCAAGATTATAGGTGTGTGCAATGATAAGAAATGCTACTTAATAAAAACAGAGAACTTCTCCCAACGATGATTAGAGAAAGGAACATTAAAGATCACTTACAATGAATTGGATGGAAACACCAGCATCATTCCTTTCAGAGATCAGCTTTTATATTTGCTATTTGCCAAACGTGGGAGACTTACCTTCACAGGTCTGGCCGGATGCCCGATATCCCTCCTTGCAGACACAGTCCTCCGGGGATGTACTCCCAGGTGGAGAGGTGTGATTCTCATCAGGACACGGAAGGCAAGTGCTGATTCCTCCTGGAGAACCTTCTGGTTTGTATGTCCCAGACGGACAGGCTGCGGAAGTTCATTTTACATGAATTGATGATACATGAATTGATAGTTAACAGCATTTTTGAGACTAAGTAGAAAGAAAAAAATCCAAACAATATCCTTTCATAGAAAAAATAGTAAAATTCAAACAAACGGAGATTCTTTTTGTAAGAATGATGTAGTTTTGGGGTTTTTTCCTTCAAATTTTTATTTAAATTCTAGTTAGTTAACATATAGTGTAATATTAGTTTCAGCAGAATTTAGTGATTCATCACTTACATAGAACACCCAGTGCTCATCACAAGTGCCCTCCTTAATGTCCATCACCCATCTAGTCCAGCCCCACCCACCCTCCAGCACCCCTCAGTTTGTTCTCTATAGTTAAAAGTCTCTTATGGTTTGCTTCCCTCTCTCTTTTTTTCCCCTTCCCCTATGTTCATGTTTTGTTTCTTAAATTCCACATATGAGTGAAATCATATGGTATTTGTCTTTCTCTAACTGACTTATTTCACTTAGCATAATACACTCTGGTTCCATCCACATTGTTGCAAATGGCAAGATAGTCTTTTTGATGGCTGAGTAATATTCCACTGTGTGTGTGTGTGTGTGTGTGTGTGTGTGTGTGTGTGTGTGTGTAGATATCTGTCTATATCTATCTATCTCACATTTTCTTTACCCATTCAAGGAGCGATGTAGCCTCCTAAGTCCCACAATTAGTTACAATTAAAACACAACGAGCATGAGATGTCTGTGCGTATTTGTGGGGAAAAAACAAAATAGCAATGCATGTTAAGGGACTAAGAGGAATCAGTGACACATGACACATAAAAAAAATTCTTAATAAATATTGTTGACTCCGTATTCTCCTGCCCCAACCTGCACAGCACCCCCCCCCACTTCTATGCCCTCTCCCAGCAGAGAAGAACTACACAGGCAAAAAGCACGGAGCCCATTGTTTCTGTTCAAACCACTTGACTAAGGATAGGAGGAAGTGAAAAGTTTGAGGGAAATAATCCAACTGACGGGAAACAGGCCCTTTGAAGAAAAAAGAATTAAGACCCTGCTTTCCCCAGCTCAGAGAAAGACACACACACACACACAAAGATTAAAAGCAGGATCTAATTGACCTTGCTTCATATCCTCCCTCTGCACTAGCAATGTCACTTTGAATCTGTAACTTCCTCTCTGGAGTTACACATCTGTAAAATAACTCAAAATTGAGAATTCACTAATAAGGAAATTGGTGAAGAGAGGGACTTGCAATGCTCAGCTAATTCAGTGTAGCACTGTCAAGTATGCATTTGAGTATTTTGGGGCGTCTGGGTGACTCAGTCAGTTAGGCGTCTGCCTTCAGCTCAGGTCATGATCCCACGGCCCTGGGATCGAGTCCCGCATCGAGCTCCCAGCTCAGCGGGCAGCCTGCTTCTCCCTCTCCTTTGCGTGCTGCTCCCCCTGCTTGTGCTCACTCTCTGTCAAATAAATAAATAAAATCTTTTTAAAAAGTATGCATTTGAGTTATTTAAAAATAGTAGCAGCCCAGTAATGTGTACTTACATGTTTTATTTTATATAAATTGTCTCATTTAGTCCACATAGTACTAGCAAGTAATATTAATGACGATTAATATTTTTATTAATAAACGCATTAATTTCATTGGTATTATGTCCATGTTAAAGATGAGAAATTGAAGCTTAGAGAGATGTGCCGTCTTGACTGAAGTCACTCAGTAGGTGATAGAGCTAGAATTTTTTTTTAGTACTTAACATTGGTTCACTACATTTTTAAGACAAAAAATTCAAAATTACATTTACATTTTTTAACTAGCAAGTCAAACGTTTTTAAGTGGTAGCACACTCCTTCCTCTTCCTGTTGTCAATTTACTTAAGGCCTGTTTCTGGGGAGATAAGGTTTGGCTTATTTATTTTTTATTTATTTTTATTTTTTGGTCTGGCTTATTTTTTTTAAGAATTTTTTTTAAGGTTTACAACAAAATTGAGAGGAAGTGGAGAGCTAGAATTTAAAGCAAATAGTTATATGGCATTTATATGTACCAGGGACTGTTCTACATGTTTTATAAATATTACCTTTTTAATCTCCTTAAAAACCTATGACATATCTAATATTATTAATCTCATTTTATAGAGGAGAAAAATAAGGCAGTAAGTAAGAGACGAAATAACTTGCCAAAGTTATACAATGAGTAAGTGGCAGAGCTGGGATTTGAATCTAGATAATTTGTATTCAGAGTCCATGTTCTTTACCACTACATGTGCTGTGTCTCAAAAACCACCCAGGCGTCTTGGATGCTAAAATCCTTGTACTAACCACCATAACAGGCTAAAAATAAAAAAGACAGATTCGTAATATAATATAATTATTAGGAAAAAATAACCACGCTTCTGAAATTCTTGATTATACTTAAAAAATGAAGGTAACATTCTCTCATGATATTTAGTAGAAAATTCTAGAACTGGCTCGATCTGTGACAGTGTTTAAGAATGAGAAAAACAGGGGCACATAGGTGGCTCAGTCGGTTAAGCATCTGCCTTCAGCTCAGGTCATGTCCCAGGGTCCTGGGATGAGTCCTGCATCAGGCAACCTGCTCAGCAGAGAGCCTGCTCCTCCCTCTCCCTCTGCTGCTTCCCCTCCTTGGGCTCTCTCACTCTCTCTGTTAGGTAAATAAATAAAATCTTTAAAAAAAAAAAAAAAAGGATGAGAAAAACACTATAAAAGTATTTATAATGATATGTGACTCACGAAAAATACTTCAGCAGAAAGAGAACACTGCATCAAAGCATCGCAGTATTAAATACTGAGTTACTATTGAATTATTCATATTATTGGGTATTTCTTTCTAGCAAAAGTTCAGTAACTATTTGCACAGATCCTCAAGAAGACCCAGGACAATGTGGTCTCCTTTAAACAGAAGTCAGCAGCTGTAGGAGAAAACGATTAAGATAAACACACACATGGAGAAGAAAATACAAATTGTAACAGCAAAATTAAACTTGTCCTTTGGGACAGTAAAAAGAAGCCATAAAATTCCAGAACAGAACTGAACAGACCTAGGAAAAGTACTAGTTGTGATATGAACATAAGAATATACCTGAAGATTTGGTGGGGAAAAAACTCATCAAGTTTCAGGCAAAATTAATAAAAAGTGATTGACGCACCCAGGATAAAGGAAAAGCAATCATCTAGGAAAGAAAAGAAAATATTTATAAATGGGAAAATCAAATTGATATTTCATTTCTCCTGTGCAAAAACAAATGGCAGGAGAAAGAATGGAAGTAAGATATATAGCTACGTAGAAAAATATTATGAGTCCCAAATTATCTATCTGGGCAAGCTACTGGTGAATATGAGGAAAAGAAAGCCATTCAAGGATATGCATGGCTTCTGGAAATAAAGATGCATTTCACTGATTGAAAAGAAATCAAAATTAAAAACTCAACTCTGGGAAGAAATGGTATTTAATAAACTGCCTGAGATAAGAAACTAGTAGAACACACGGTATATATCGCTACATATCTTGCTAAAATTGCAAAAATGAAAACAAATACCAAATAAGGCTCCTTCTTAAAAAGCAAGACATATGATTGAAAGAAGAAAATAACCTTTGCAAAATATAAAGAATAGGGAGATGAATGGGAAGATGAACAAGGGAGAGTTCTCATTTCTTTTTATATACATCAGTATGATAAAGCTGAAAGAATAACTGAGGATCACATTTGTATATAAAAAAATACAACTAACTATGAATAGAAAAAGAATGCATAACCTACAAATCAGTGGAAGAGAAAAAAAACCCAAAGAACAAAGACAGAAAAACAGTAAGGAAATAAAAGAAATAGCAGAAAGAATGAAAAACAAAACAGCATAAAGTGGGGTACCTGGGTGGCTCAGTCAGTTAAATGGCTGCCTTCAACTCGGGTCATGATCCCACGATCCTGGGTTCAAGCCCTGAGTAGGGTTCCCTGCTTAGTGGGGAGTCTGCTTCTCCCTCTCCCTCTGCCCCTTCCTCCACTCATGCATTCTCTCTCTCAAATAAATAAATAACATCTTAAAAAAAACCCAACAGCATAAACTAACATAATAGAAGAAAACTCAAACATATCATCTATAATAAACAATATTCATGGGTTAATTTAATCCTATTGATAAGATACACACCGAAAATAAGCCAGACTCACAGGTTAAAAATAATTGGATGTGCAAAGATATGCTACATATTTCAAAAAATTATATATTACTATCTTGAGAAATAAAAATTAGATACATAAAAAGCTTTTTCCAATGCACGAAAAAGAAATGAATATTCCAATAAAAAAGTTGACAAAGAACAAGAACTAGAAATTTCCTACAGAAAAAACGACAATAACCAACAGTCACAGGATAAACAGTTTAACCTCACTCATGATAAAGAAATGCAAAGTGATGGCTGCTTTTTAATTTGGTAAAATTTTTAAAGGGCGTTAATACCACCCATTGCCAGTAAGCATGTGAGCAAACAGGTTCTCTCCTCCTCTGTAGGATAACCTGAGGGTAGACATCAAAAGCCTCAAAAGGAGCTTTCCTTTTGATAAAGCACTTCGTTTCTAAGAATTTGTCCCAAGTAAAGGCAAGTAAATATGTATGTGTGACTGTTGTTTATCATTACACACTCGGCATTGGCTGTAACACAAACGTCAAGAGATGAGGAGTTTGTTAAATTCTTACGACACATCTATCCAGTGGAATACTAGCCATAAAAATACAATTCTTGACATGGAAGATCATCCAAATTACGTAGTTGAGTGTAAAAAAAAAAAAAGGATATTTCAAACACCGTTCGTATTATGTGATCCTTTCTGGCTAAGAAATACATAAACATGACTTCAGGGAAATGATCTTTAAGGTTACGTATACATGGTATGTATTCATGGTAGAATTATGAGACTTTCAGGTTCACTTTTGTTGATCTACATTTTCTAGTTTTGCTACGCTGAATACGTATCACTTGTGCAAAAACAACTAAAAGTAAATTAAAATTATATGTAAAAGAAAGTCATTGTCTCAAATGCTATATTTCATTTCGTGGTTACTGGTTCTCTGATTCCTCCTTCTCCCTCTATCTTCTACAATATCCAAGAGAAAACTCTGTTGTTTGGATTTTACTCCTCAAAAATTCTCTGCATTTCCCCCTTCCTCCATCAGCATTGCCCTGTCTTAGACCTGGACTTACCATCCAGATTTTTTTTTTATCATTATGTTCAGTTAGCCACTGTATAGTACATCATTAGTTTCTGATGTAGTGCTCAATGACTCATTAGTTACGTGTAACACCCAGTGCCAGATTTTTACAAAGCCCCTTACGGGTCCCTCAACCTCCATCTCTACTCTTCATTCCACCATGAATGTTGCTGCCTGAACATCTTCCTAAAATACAAATCTGATCAAATAACTTTCTATTTAAAAACGGCACCAACAGCACGAGGCCCTCTCTCTTCACTCTGACATATAAGGATATCTTTGATCTGTCTGCAACCTTCCTGTATATCTGCTATAAGGGACCAGTGAATTCCATACCCTGATCAGAACCTGCTTCGGAATCAAGGAGAGCCTAGTTTTGCCCTACACCCCCCCTCCCCCATCTCAATTTGTTGACTTGGGAGCTTGAACGACTACTTCGTTTCTCTGAGACTTGGTGTCTTTGTGTGTAATTTCAGTAGTACCTCCCTTACAAAGTTTGTTGTTCGGATTAACTGAAATAATGTGAGTAAAGCAACAGTATCTGGCGTGTAGTCAGCGTTCAGTAAATTACAGAATAAGGTCCCCAGCTCTTAACTTTCTCGACAATAAAAGACAGAATTCTACTTCCTTCCTAGATGTGTTGTGCCTGGTCAATGCTCTGGGGCTTGGTAAATATTACCTCTCTTTTATCTTCCACTTACCTTCTTTCTTTGCAAATGCTTTCCTTTGTCTGAGTGAACCTCCAGCATCCTTCAAGACTAACTCATTCTTCAAAGCTCCTCCAACTTTTTCAGAATTTGGTGGCTTCATTTCTGAGCCCCCAGAGTACATGACCCTTACCTCTGCTCTGGCACATGTCACACTGTATGTAACACATGCACCTGTCTCTCTCTCTCTCTCTCAGTGGGCAACATGCTCTTCAGAGAGTCTTCCAACCATCTGACCTAGTCATTAGCCATCCCATTTCCTGACCAACAGCCCCTCAATCAAAGAAGGGCAAGGGAAAACAAGCTCTGTTGGAAGGTGGAGGTGGGTTTAATGTGGAGGGAGGACTAAAGTCAGAGAGAATAATAACTGGGTGAAGTGAAAGAATACTGGACTTAGGGTCAAGACAACCAAGTTGCAAACTTGGCTCTTCTACTGACAAGCTATGTGGTCACTGGCAAGCGACTTTCTTTTCTTTTCCTACAAAATACAGAAGTTACAACTAATGATGGCTATGACCTTTTCAATGCTAACATTTGAAACTTCTATAAATAGAATAATACTAGAAAGTAAGTTAAAGAAATCTTCCATATGAGCAGTCAGATTCTGTTTACAGATTTTATAATTTCTTTTTAAAATAATATTACATAAAAAGGAACTCATCTTAACGATATTGCCCTCCAAAATGGTTTGAGTAATCGAGAGTCGACAACACTGGAGAACAGTGTTTTGGATAAAAATATCCCAAAGTACATTTGGAAATGTATTGTGAAATTCATAATGATAATGGAAAACAGACTTTAGGAGAACTATTTAAAGGCATTGCACAATTCTAGTGGGAGAGGTGTAATCAACTTCTTTGATACCCAAGGGGGAAAATTCCTCATCTAAAACCAAGCAAAAGTTAAAAAGAAGAAATAAAACTGTGGTTTGAGCAAGTTTCACAAGTGATGGTAAAGGGTCGGGGTACGTTCTTTTCCTTTTAATGTGAAATGTTTCCTTCCTGGAAATGTCCCAAATATTATTTCTTAATTGCTCTTTTAGTTGTTGGTAAAATAAGCACTTTCTCTTTTCAGAAACATCTTGGTGGTTATCAGCTACTATTACTGGAAGTGTGATTCTTGAAGCTATCACGTTGTGCTAATGTTAGATTTTCCCTCAGCTGACAGTGCAATTCTTTGACTGAAATAAATTAAAACATCAAAAAAATCAGTTTGGAATTTGTAAAATACAAAGAAGCCTCCATTCTCTCTAAACCATCTTACCCACTAAATAGAAATTTGTTCGATGACTATTTTAGTTAATACAAATAACATACACAGTAACAAGTAGCTTATAAAATTCCTTCATATACATAATCTAAGACTGATTTTAAAAATTTGGTAAGTATTAAGAGGCTCTTTTCCATGCACAATTCATCTTTAAGGGTTAATAAATGCCTTCGAAGACTCTAGTGGTGAGGTGGCTACGTCCGCTGCACTCAGGCCGTGCACCACACAACTCCAAGGGTGCCCATTCAGGTAGATTACGGTGCCATTCAAGAGTCACACAACTCAAAAGCCCTAGCTTCTGCTCTATTACAAAGGGCACCAAGCAGTGCCTGGGCCCCCAGGAAAAGGCTCTTTATTATTACAACATCATGCTCCTTCTCAACTTTAATGACTCGATCGGAATAAGGAATCTGTTCCTACAAATAGTTGTGCTAGGATTTTGAGCACCAGGGTTCACTGCTCTAGAAGAGAATCGGTTTTCCCCATGCCGAGCCAACGTTTTCACAATTACAAGACAAGCGCGTAGGCATGCATATGAGGAAACGTGCTTTTACGAGACAGCCCAGATCCTCTCTGTGTTCATTAATGAATTAGATAAGGAGGCTCTTAACTGCCTTGGATACTGCACGACCGAATCTGCGGTAAATGAATTAGCATCCTGTCAATTTTCCTGCGATTGGTTAGCTTATTTGGCGGAAGTATAGCGTATTTGGACAGAGTTGTGAATTTGAGTAACGATGTGGTACCAAAGCAGCAAATGGACCACTGGCTGCAGGGTGCCATGTTGCAAAGAGAAGCATCTGCTCAGACTGGAAAGGAGATTACTGATGCATCAGGACAAGTCTATCAAAAACCAAAAAATAAAACCCTCAGAAGACTGTGTCTGAAAGAGGATGTATCAGCAAAGTTATTATATTGCTAAGAATTAATATACGTCACACACACACACTCAGAAAGAGAGAGAAATACAACCTGGCTAAGTACAGAATACTTAGGCAGAGCCTTTTTTTGTTGAAAACTCTGTGTTCTTAATTGTCTTAAGGTGTTCACTGTCTGGATGAGAAATGTGAGATCATCCTAAGTTTTACAACAAAAATTTTGTGGGCAAGTACTTTTAGGAGAGGCCACTGGAGATTTTAAAATGATCTTTAACCTTGTTTATTCTTTCTCAAATAGCCAATAACTTAGAATCATATAAAGAAGAAAATAAATTTACTGTAAGCTAAACCACATTGGTAAGTTGATTCCAATTTTTTATAATTATAAACAACTTTCCCTGTTCCCTTATTTCTTTCATCCACTGAACTTTTTTTCTTAAGCAAAATAATATTAACTTTTCAAACTCATTCGCCTATTGCCAAATTACTTTGTATTTCCATTATTTGGACTGAAAGCATATATCTTATTGTACTCGCTCTAGCACTGGGTTATTAACAGTTATTAAGATTACCAATTAATCAGGTCATTTTGGAGCCTTTGGAGGCCTGCTGGGAACAGGATTCCTAAAATGGCAAAAATGTCTGGAAGGTTATGGTCCAAGGCCATTTTTGCTGGTTCTAAGTGGGGTTTCTGCAACCAGATGGAGCACATAGCTCCTTAAAATTGAAGGTGTTTATGCTTGAGATGAACCTGAATTCTATCTAGGCAAGAGATGAGCTTCTGTGTGTAAAACAAAGAACAACACAGTGACTCCCAGTGGAAAACCAAAACCAAACCAACCGAAACAAGCAAACAAACAAAAATGCAGAGTAATCCGGGGAAAAGTAACTCACGCTCATGGGAACAGTGGCATGTGCCAAATTCCAAAGCAACCTTCCTGCTAAGGCCATTGGCCACAGAATCCATGTGATGCTGTACTCCTCAAGGATTTAAACTCACTGAAAGTCAATAAAGATATAGATGTGTTCTCTTGTAAATAAAATAAAATAAAATAAAATAACCAATTAATCAATTACTTAAATGTGAAATCCTACGCGTTTCAGCGCAACAAGGTTTCAACTTGAACCTAGGGTAGATTTATCCCTGAGATTCAGACATGTATAGGTTTATTGCTTGAAGAACTTGAGAACCTGCTGAGAGAAAACTTCATCCATGGTAAGAGTACTATTCAAAATATTACAACTCAGAATGGCACGGTCATTGATCAATGACAATGGACATCAGCTGTAGCATCAAACAGAATTCTACAGGCCCACTCGTCTGCCAGATATTCCCTCTACAGCTGCTGGACGATGGGACAGGCGCCAGTGAGCCTGGAAAAGGGGTCAGATCAGGAAGGGAACATTCAAGAGACTTAGGGCAGTAGCTATTCACCAATCCAATATCCTAACCACATTTACAACTGTACTAATTCATAGCTGCTGAATATTAGCCCGTCCTACCGAAAGAGAGAAATTGCACACTTTGGATCTAAGAACAACGTTGGCAGTAAGAAGGCAGAAAAATTCTGAGTATGGTGTGGTGTTTGTTGTGGTCTTACAAGGAGGGGTAAGTTATGAGTCAAGTCTCAGGCCATACTTGCCTTCGATATTCTCCCTCCCTCATCATCTCTACTTCACTTCAATAAGACTTTTTAAGATCTTTGGGGGGCGCCTGGGTGGCACAGCGGTTGGGCATCTGCCTTCGGCTCAGGGCGTGATCCCGGCGTTGTGGGATCGAGCCCCACATCAGGCTCCTCCGCTATGAGCCTGCTTCTTCCTCTCCCACTCCCCCTGCTTGTGTTCCCTCTCTCGCTGGCTGTCTCTCTCTGTCGAATGAATAAATGAAATCTTTAAAAAAAAAAAAAGACTTTAAGATCTTTAGGAGTTTGGAAATGTGGATACCTGTTGTTTTCCATGCCCATTGTTGTTACACTTATTTAGGACCTTATTATTTTATGACTTGATTGATTCTGTAACCTCCATACGTATAACTCTTCTTCCAGGTTAGTACACATTCAGTGATTTCTGTCCATGTATGCCAAATTAACATCCCTATAACACAGGTTCAATCACGCCACTTTCCTGCTCAGAAATCTCCAATGGCTTGCAGTTGCCAATTAACCAAAGGCCATCTCTGCAGCCTGGAATTCAAGTCCTAGTACAATCTAGTTCCTACTCCCTAACTTTCTTGCCCCGAACCCCACTATGTTCATAGATTTAGCCCCTTCACCCATCTATACAAGCTACTGCTAATATCCATCACAGGTCTGTACGTTCTGTTCTCCACAGGGCTATCTCCTATTTCTAATAGCCCAAATCCTGTCATTCAAACCTAGTACAAATCCCATCACCTCCATAATTAAAAGTTAATATTTTTAGAACATCTACAGCATTTTGTATATCATATATGTCATCTCATTTTGATTTTCATTTAATCTCAGTAGCTGAGAACTGGATTAACCATAATACTTGGTTCATGACACACAATCTGACTTCTGTATAGTTATTATAGAGCTCCGTTTCATAATAAACTACTTTAAGGCAAGTACTGGGCAACAATCATATCTTCCAAAATACCTAAAAGATATTCAATAGTTAAAGGAGTCCATGGATAGATTTAAATGACTTCCTTCTGTACTTTCCATAAACCCCAGTTTAGAATGATCTGTTCCACCCGGCATTCATTCTGATATCTGTGTGGTCTAGTCTACTGCACCTCGAAGTAGTCCACTCATGTAGCCATTTTTTTCCTTCCATCTTCCCATATTAAAATGTTTGGATTGTCTTCTGAATAATCCGTGTGTAAATAAAATTGCAAGTATTCCACTTTGGCAACTGCAATGCTTTCAACACATTAAATTTCACCATGTCACCACCTTTCTCCCATTTCACCCATTAAAGTAGGGTGTGGTACAAAGGATCAACTGAGAACCCTTGGAAGAGAATTCTGGTAATTATTACTAGCTCTGACACTGTCTGCCCTTCTCTAAGTTATATAACCAATTACAGAACTGGTTTTTCCATTGTGATACCATGGGTGATCATGTTTGTAACCAAGTAGTTGTAACACTAAAATTTCATGACCCTCTGTAGGGATGAGAAGGATATGACAGGTAAAGGGATACTGGGGATAGAGAATAAGACAGAACTCCATCCGTATCCTTACAGATATTGTAGTCTTACACAGATGATTAAAAGGCGCAAAGTACCATGTTATGTGACAACATGTAAGAGAGACATTATCTAGACTTGCAGCAGGGGTGGGTGGTCAGCTGTGTTGGTCAAAGTGATTTCAGAGTGAGACCAGAACCATGTACAGAAGTGAGAAGTGTAGGCGTACGGGGATGGCATTCAAAACAGAGGGATCAACACGTGCAGGCCCCGAAGCAAGAGAGAGCATGCTTGAAAAAACAAGCATTCACTCTGGCTGGAGTACAGAGGGGTGAGGCTAGAAAAGTAAGTGGGTGCCAAAACCATGAAGACTGGATAGGCCACATTCAAAAGCTGAGAGTTTATCCTTAAAACAGTGAAAACAATGACAATGTTCAAGTCAAGGTACGTGACAAAATCACTCTGGGTGACTTCTGGATAATTATTTTGAAGGACAATAAATTTCATTCTCAAACACATGTTGATTCAGTCACTCCCATTTTCCCCTATACATAAGGATCATTTCAGAACTTTGAACTGTGAGGAATGCTTTGCTTTTTTTCTTTCTTTCTTTCTTTTTTCTTTTTTTTTTTTTTTTTTTTTGCTTAACTGCAAAAAATCAAAATTTTATAACTTTTTCTAAAATTGTTATCCTTTATTTACTGGTCATTAGTTATTTTCTTCCATTTTACTTTGGTTTCAGTAGAAATAAAAGTCATCATTGGGCATAAGATATGGGAAAAACAGACATCACTGTGTTTCCACAAAAGATGTGCCTAGTTAACACATAAAAAGCAATACCACTGTTGAACTGATACAACCAACATGGAAAAATCTGTCACCAGAGAAGATATGATGCACAGAAAAAGTAGAAGAATTTGTTTCTGAGAAGATGGAGTAGATGTACTTTTTCTTGGTCTCCCTGGTAAGTACAACTAAAAATCCTGAAGGTTACATATAAAATAAACATAAAATGACACTAATAAAAAGGCAGACCAGCTAGGGACCTTCAGAGTGAATTCCTTGGGCTTCCCTTTTCCTCACATATCCCAGACATAGGGCTAGAGAAGCTGGCCATCCAAAACACCAATGGGAATGGACCAAAAAAAAAAAAAAAACCCTCCAAAACAACAAAATACTGCGCTTTCTAGCTAGAAGATGAAGAAATGGCAGTAGGACACTTTTAGACAAGAACCAGTCAATTCCTCTACTCCAGCCAGACACCACAGAAAAACTGTGGCCCAATGCAGGCATACCAGGCAGAGACCAAGTGGGAAGTCTAGATTTCTACTCTTGCAAAGCTCTAGTGAGGCACCCCCACACCTCTGCCAGGGTGGTATCAGAGATGGCCAAGTAAAGAGGTGGGTCTTTCATGCCAGTGGAGATGACAGGGGTAAGGGTTGTGTCTCACTGCCACACCCAGCCGGAAGTAGCAAGGGGTCTTTCCTCACCCTCTCTGGAGTGGTGTCAGAGTTGGCCCGTGGAGAGTCAGAACTTTCATCACCACCAAGCAGCAAAGAGGTCCCCTCTTTGTAGTGTCTGGGGAGGTCATGTGGGGAGCAATAAGGAGGCCTTCGAGAGCCAGAAATTCCGTCCACACCCAGCAGTAATGAGGATCCCCCTCACACATACATATCAGTGTCAGTGGGGGCAAAATGACGAACACAGACATCTATGTTCACTTGGCAGGAATAAGGCAATGCTCCTCATACCTCATTCTCTGTTGAGGGAATGATTATATAACACTCTTGAGATGACAAAATTATAGAAATGGAGAATTTCTTTTGCAAGAGGTCAAAGTGAGGGCAACTAGGAGCAGAAGGGAAGTGTTTGGGGCTCTCTAAAGGGCACGTTATGAATCCTTGTGGTGGTGGGATTGTTCTGTATCTGGTGGGACTGCATCCATGGCAATATCTGCAGTGGGATATTACACTATAGTTTTGCAAGATGTTACCATTGGGAGAAACTAGGAAAATTATATAGGGGATCGTTCTGTATAATTTCTTAAAACTGCATGTGACACTACAATTATCTCAAAGGGAAAAAAATATAAAAATTCAAAAGCAAAAGGCAAAGAAGCAAAATTTCAAGGTACATCCAAAAATATCCAAGATTGAGAAACTGGATTTTGGAGCCTGCGGTACCAGGTTACTATACAGGTGTGGTTGGAGG
Source organism: Ursus maritimus (assembly GCF_017311325.1). Taxonomy (NCBI): domain Eukaryota; kingdom Metazoa; phylum Chordata; class Mammalia; order Carnivora; family Ursidae; genus Ursus; species Ursus maritimus. The sequence goes on from NW_024424119.1 coordinate 38,155,896, forward strand.
TGGTCAAGGATATTTCTTCATGCCTAACTATTGCTTTACAGGTGCCTCGATCCATGAAAAATAATATGATGAAGAGTGTACATGAGTATTAGAATGATTGGAAATTAGTATTTCTCCTGCATAAATTCATAAGTTGACCTTCTTATTCATAGGTCAGTTTCAATAAAATTTTATAGCTCCTCATGAAGGTTACACAATTCTCTTTCAAATTATTCTTAGGAAATACATTTTTTTTCTTATTATTGTGAATGGGATGTCATAAGATTTTTTAAACTTAATGTTTCTGCATAAAAATTTATTGATTTTGAAGTATTTATCTTGCTACCTTATAAATCTATTAATTCTAGTGATTTCTAATTTATTTCTTTGTATTTTTTAAGAATACTGCATACCATAGTAAAATAACTTTTTTGTTTAAAATATTAAATATTGATGGTGAAACAGTAAACTTGCTTTATTAATGTTTATGGTTGTGTTTGCAGTATTTCACATATAAAGTGCATTTGATTAATTTTTTTCTTATCATTTGATTCATGGTCCATGACACGTTTTCATATACCTGCTTCCATATTTTGACAAAATTCATAAATCTCAAGTTTTAATGCAAATTTTCCCAACTACTAACATTATGCTACATGCAGTAATAATGACTTGCTTTATATATTTGTTATATGATTGCTTAAAGGGTAAAACTCCACAACATTCTGGAATGCTATCTTGCACTGTTATATGAATTAAAATACTTCTCCAAACCATCAATCATCAATACATGTAAATAGCTTTAAACACACACACACACACACACACACACACACACACACGTGCGCCCGTGACACAGTTTTAGGAGATTTGGAAAATAATGTCATTAACTAGATAACATGAAAGAGATAAAATGTGTTATTAGCCACTTCCTATGTTGAACTCAGCCTTCCAGATGGCTTGCTTTGATTCTAAGCCAGTGCTTCTCAGGGTCAGTAGACTTGTTCACCTTCACTTCTCCAAAAAAGGAATGGAAAATTCCCAGGAAGTTGGGAACCAAGCAGAGTCTCCATATGCTGTGTTCTAGTATCTGAACATGCAGTGTGCTTTATTTATTTACTCATTCATTCTTCACTCGAAATTTATTAACGCTTGCTCCAAGTCCCTGTGCCATGTCTCAGAGGCTATTAAAAAAGAAGGAGACATGGATGTAATCCTGCCCTAAAAGGATTCATAGAGTGTTAAAGAAGAAAAACTTACCCAAAATGATCATACTATATGGTCTTTTAACAGAAAGAAGATATTTAAGAAAACGAAAAACTCTAGCTCTAACTCATTGCTATGGCAATGAATCTATGGAAGAAGGGATAAAAGGGGAAGGTTCTTAAGAAAAGTGAATTTGTTGTGAATCCTGAAGTACTGGTAAGAAAGGGACAGATGAGAGGTGGAATATTCTAGATAAAGGGGACAAGGCACGGAACCATGAAAGGCATTGAAGCGTCTGAGGAGGCACCAGCAGTTCGTGGCAGCTGGAGCATAAGATGCTCTGATGATCATAATTAAGAGATAATTTACCTCTAGTAGAATCACATGGCTTTGATATTTCTTTGATATTTACAAAGAGATATAGTAACGCTTTTTTTTTAAGTTTTTTTTATTTATTTATTTGACAGAGATAGAGACAGCCAATGAGAGAGGGAACACAAGCAGGGGGAGTGGGAGAGGAAGAAGCAGGCTCATAACGGAGGAGCCTGATGTGGGACTCAATCCCATAACGCCGGGATCACGCCCTGAGCCGAAGGCAGACGCCTAACCGCTGTGCCACCCAGGCGCCCCGTAATGCTTTTTAATCTTACGCTAAAGCATTAACTCAGTTTGCCAATACAGAACAGTTTCCCAACCTCAGTACGATTTGGCATCTGGAACTTGTTGATGACTGTTTAGTGTACTGTAGGATATCTCGCAGCATCCCTGGCCACTAGATGACAGTAGCTCCTTCCAGCTGTGACAACCAATAGTGTCTCCAGACATTGCCAAATATCCCTTGGGGGGCAAAATCACTCCCTAAGAGAACCACACTGGTAGAGTATAATTATTTAAATTAATCAAGCACTTACTATAGGCCAAGCATCCTAGCAAGCTTTCTGCACACATTATCTCATTTAATTTTTATGACCATCCTGTTATTATTAACCCCATTTTATAAACTGGAAAACTGAGGTCCACAGAGGTCAAAGAACTTGCCCAGAAAAACACAGTAAGTGACAGAACTAGGATTCATGAGTAGACTTCATGCCACTAACTACAATCAATGACTATACATACATACATATAGACAGATAGATAGATAGATCGATCTTACCACCACCAGCGTTTAGCATACTACATGGCACATCATGATTTCACTGAGTCTGATTTTCTGTAGCTTGGGCTATCATTTTCAAATTGCTAACACTGGCTATCATCCAAGCTTGGCTAGTCATCTAACATTTAGTAAGCACCAAACCCTGTACAGACCCCACAGAACCAAACATCTGGGATGCCAGGCTACAACTTAGAAGCAACAGTTTACTTTATAAGCTGGAAAGAGCAGCAAAATATTTTTGGATCATTTCTTTGATGGATAATGACCATGCAATGAGTGCTATGGATGGACTGTAGGCAGTATAATGGCTCAGAGGCAGCATGAATTCTGGGATCTGAGAGAGATGGGTCTGCTCGCTAACTTCTTTACAATTGAATGACATTAGGGAAACTTCTTAAGTTCTTTAACACTGTTTCCTCTTCTGCAAACGAGGAACATAAATAGGCAAAAACTTTGCAAGAGGTGTGTGGTTGTGGCATGAATCATTTTAGAGGAACAACTTCCAGAACCTCGACATGGACAGGCACTCTTACTTAAGTTGTACCAAAAAAAGCGTCAAGAGAACCTTTTTGTAACTGCCCTTCATTTTTCAAAAGAAATGTGTCTTTTCATCCCTTCTAAATCTTACTAGGGTGCATTGTCTCAAAGCAACAAAGCTCCAGCACGATTCAAAATCTTGATACCTGGAGACCGTATTTGAATTAAAGTACAATAAGCAAGTCCTCTAAAGAAACGTTCCTTGTTTTACACATATTTCAGTTAAATATCATTCACTATATCCCGACATTGGATATGGAGTATTTTGACTCATTTCTGGGATTTTCTGAATTCAGAAACATTGTAGGTTAGGGAAGTGCGAGTAAAGGCATCGTTCATTTACCACCTTTTCTATTCAACTTCCTGACTAGTGTCAAAGAATATGTCACTTCTTCAAAAGAGTCTGATGAGGGCAAAGCAAGGGAGACAATGTCCATGGGAAATACTGAAGGTGGCAGCAACTTTATCCAGCGGAGAAACTCAGAGCAGGCTCTCTGCCTTATTTGCCAATTGTGGAAATCTAAAGTAATATGCTGGCCACCAAAATGTGCATTAGCCTTCTTCTCTCAGAAAGTCAGTCTGATTTGGAGGACAGATTTAACTGTGTGCAATATTGTCACAAATAGGTTATAGGATATTTGTCCATAGATTAAATAAGCTAAATCTATGGCTCCAAGACTTTGGTAAGAATATATTAATACACATTCTAAGGTAAAATAATTTTATCAGAAATTACCTGATTACTAAAGGTTTATTATAATATGTATTGTTTTGATTTTCTGAGACATGATTAGATTAGACAAAGCACTTCCACGTGAAATAGTAACGGGTAGTCTTTTAACGAGTCCTAGCAAAGTCTCTTTGGGGGACTTCCCAGAAACTTGTGAAAAAATGAATGATTATAATGATGTAATGATTGGGTAATAACTCCTTTTGCAAGTCAAAAGTATTTCAATTCTTCAATTTCAGTAAAATTAGAAAAGGACCTAAGGGAACAGTCAGCTCATAGATCATCTGCAATATTTTTTTGGATGATAGATAACTCATGTTATTTTTGGCATGTAACTCAGGAGGAACTCAAAGAACTGAGTGACGTCAATACAACACAACTCTTTCAAGCCCAATCTACATATTTGTATGAAGAAGGTTTTCAGCACTAAAACTTACAAAAATGAAAAATAGAAATGAAATTGATGCCGTATGCTCTCTTATTCTAATAATAGAAGTCCATGGACAAATGAATTAATCATGATTCATCTCATGAAGACACGAATCTCCAATAGCATCTTATTTCTACAGATAATAAGTATCAAAAGGAATAATATCTTTGACAAATTATATACAGATAACATAATAATAACTCAATCAAACAGCAATTTTGGTCACAAAATTTAAAAATTAATTTCAATGTATATCCACAATTTTCGTGGCAGAGTAGAAGAACTCTGTGATCAATAAAAGGCTTGAGAACATAAAAATACACTGCATTTGAATTAGGTGGAGCAAGTAGGATGGAAGAGACCTAAGGAAACAAACGATGCAAAGTTGCTGCACTGAAAAAAGCTGCCTCACAAAGGGATACTCCTAAAAAGAATCAAATTTGTTATAGTATTAAGATTTCAATGGGTACGTTTAAAAGTGACATCATAGTTTTATTTTAAAAGTTAATACAGTATTATAGAAATACCAATGGCTACTTTCGACAAGGGGCATATGCGTTTTCAATTTTTCAGGGGTTACATGAGCAAAATATTTTAAAGACTACTAATTAACAGATGTTACATGTTTTCCTTTGTGTCCTTTTCATTGTTATTGGAGTTACTTATAACGGGGCCAGGGAATAGAAGGAAAAAAGGTAAGATTTTATAATGGTATCAGAGCAGGAACTGGTTATACTTTGACAATTTTAGAATACTGAATATAGTTTTATGAGTATTTCTAAAAAATGCAACAAACTGACTTTGGGAGGTTCTGGTTTAAAATGGCAATTATAAGAGGATCCTGGGCTCACCTCATCCCAAGGACACATCGACTCTGCAGCTATATATGGAACAACTTCCTCTGAAAAAATCTAAAAACTGAGCAACGCTATGCATCAGACAAACAAGAGAAGGCCCACAGCAAGGGGGGTAGGAGAGCCTAAGACATGATCTCCCCATAAACCCCATCCCTGCCCAGGGTGACCCACCACTTCGAGGAAACTCAAAGCCCAGAGATTCTCCCTGAGGAGTGAAAGGTTGGAACCCCACATCGGGCACCTGAACTCTTAAGACCTGCACCTGATCGATGAGCCCCAGAAACATCTAGCTTTGCAAACCAACCAGGCTCAAGGCTCACGTCCACAAGCTGCACAGGGCTGTAACCAACAGAGAAGCCACTCTCGCGGGGCTCCTCCTGCTCACCTGCCCCCACTCAGCGTGAGCAGCCAATCCAAGGGCACCCAGACTTCCCGGAATGAGGCTCATTTGCCAACCCTAGAGTCGGCCTGAGGGGCAGGCATCTCACGCAGCTCAGAGCTAGAAGCCTGCTGGCTGGCAGGTGCCACCTTCACACTTGCTCTAGTCAGTGGGCACCATCTTGTTTGTTGGTTTTAAACACTAGGCTTTTCCCCCCCTTTTTCCCAGCAGGCACCATCTGCACGCAGTCCCTCTGCCACACTCTACAGTGACAGTATCTCCCATCTGGTGCCCTGGCTTTGCAGCTGCAGCCCAGAGGCTATCCCTTGATCCCCTGGCTCTGGTGGCCCCAGGCTTGTGCTCCTGGGTCCCACAGATGGTGCCAATGGGAGCGATAGTTTTTGGTCGGCTACCACCCCCAGGGCACTGCACAGACAGCAGACTGTAAGACACCCTCTGTCTTTATTTCAAAGAGGCCTGCTGCTTGTCCTGAAGCTTGGCCTGCAGGCACAGGTCTCAGGTTTCGCACACAGAGGCCTACTGCTCTGAGGGAACAGAGGCAGATGGATGCTGTCTTGGTGCTCTCCCTCAGCCTCATGACAGCTCACCAACATCTCCCCCAAAAGAGCTTATACAATCCACTGGAGCCTCAATTTTTACGCCTGACCCTGAGGGGACACTTCTAGATCGCCTGGGTCTGGTGGCTGGCATTACTCCTGTGAGCATTCCCACAAGACTATATATATTTGCATACTTTAAAAGCTGCTGCCTGAGGGTCTGGCTTCTAATCAACCCACAGTCAGATGCTAATTGAGCTCCTCCCCTTTGGGACACTGTCAGGTCTTGGCACACCTTCAACAACTGGGAGCCACTAACAATAAAAATGGCTGCCTGGCCAATCACAAAGCTTTGAGAGGCAACCAGAGTTAAGTTTCATCTCCTACATGAGGTCATTTCTTCAAGACTGGGAGAGATGGCTGTTTTACCTAATGCATAGAAACCAACACAAAGAGTCAAGCAAAATGGAGAAATGGAGGATTATGTTTCAAACAAAAGAACAATATAAGATCTCAGCAAAAAACACTTTAATCAAATGGGGATAACTAATTTACCTGATACAGTTCAAAGCAATGGGTCATAAAGATGCTCACTGAGCTCAGGAGAAGAATGGATGAGCACTGTGAGAACTTCAACAGAAAGACAGGAAATATAAGATTCAAGTACCACAGACAGGGGCGCCTGGGTGGCTCTATTAGTTAAGTGGCTGACTCTTGATTTAGGCTCAGGTTATGGGATTAAGCCCCGAATTGGACTCCATGCTGGATGTGGAGCCTGCTTAGGATTCTCCTTCTCCCCTGTCCCTCCCACCCCATGCACTCTCTTGCTTTCTCTCTCTCTAAGAAGAAAAGAAAAGAAAAGAAGAGAAAAGAAAAGAAAGGAATCAAACAGAAATCACAGAGCTGAAGAATACAATAAATGAACTGAAAATAAAATTTATTGACTCTGGAGTTTGGTGATGTTTCACACCTGTGGTTAAATGCATCTAATTCTATGCATTTTCCTGCTACAAAATCATAATAGACTGGAAAATGCACCACCAGGACTGAATACCTACCTCATTCAGTGGAAAACTGAACAAACTAGCCTACTCTAGGCAGCAGTTACCCATCTACCTCCTTAAGTTGATGGTAACCAGTGTCAACCTGCTAACAATATTCCCTCGCAAAAAGCAAATAGGAATACGTTGCACAGATTCCTTATACCTTACAAATCCATTATTAGGCACCGCTGGGGATGTTTTTGGAAAAAAAAAGTCAGCTAAGCTCTGCTCAGAGAACAAGATTGCCAAATGTTTTGGTTTCCATTCAAGAATTTCTAGAGCTCTCTGTCCTCTCTCTTTCCAAAGAAATGACATAATATTTAGACAGGAAAATGTCTGTGTGTAGCATGGGGGTGGGGATTCATGTGCATATATTTACATGTATAAGATACTTCCACACAAATATTTTAGTGTTTCTATTTCTATAGTGTATCCTCCTTTCATGAAAAATAATATAACTGGGGCTTCCGCTCGTTATCCTCAGCCTTGGCCCTCATCCAGCTATAATTTTCAATCAGCAAATCCTTCCAAATTCACTGAAATGGAGTCAATGTCTGCAAAGAAGCAGTGTCCTCAAGATGCCTATTGTCTTCATACTTTGCATCTTTCAAATCCCTTCAGGGGAAAGCTTAGAACATCTGCCATTGCTTGGATTTACAACAGGGGTTCACTGGCTATTCACAACTGATTTGATGATCTAGCCATCTAAAAATGACTACTCCAGCATAGCAACCATAACCTGAATTTGATTTATTGCTGACAAGGTTTAACCAAATGTAAATATTTTACATTAAAAAAAATACATTCTTGGGGCGCCTGGGTAGCGCAGTCGTTAAGCGTCTGCCTTCGGCTCAGGGCGTGATCCCAGCGATCTGGGATCGTGCCCCACATCGGGCTCCTCCGCTGGGAGCCTGCTTCTTCCTCTCCCACTCCCCTGCTGTGTTCCCTCTCTCGCTGGCTGTCTCTCTATCACATAAATAAAATCTTTAAAAAAAAAATTCATTCTTAAAAATTTCTTACCATGTGCCTTTGGGCTAGGGATTCTGTGGTGGCCACGGCAGACATAGAATCCATGCGATTGCCTGAGATTTCAATAATGAGTTCTCATCCATTTACGATTCTGGTATTAAACTTGACCTCTTACCTACATCCTCTTTCTTGAGCACTTACTATGCCTCTGAAGGTAGACAGTGGACACAGACAATGAATTTGTCAATGCGTGTTAGAATCACTAGTCTGATGAAGAAGGACAAAGACAATAGTTGGGTGTGGTGGGGAACGGAACCAGAAGCAGCAGGAAAAAAGGTCTGAGGAATGAAATAGCATGATATTTGGTGGAAACTATAACCAGGTCCAGCTTTTAGCTCAAAGGGTAAAGACAAGCCAACTCAGGCAAAGCCTTTATGCCATGCTAAGAAGCTTGAAGTTTATTCTATGAATGAGTCATAATTAAAAAACATTAAGCAGATCCACATTTTATTTAACTCATGTTCTTCTCTTCCTTCCTAGAATTTGGTTAAAACATACGAAGCTGATATTTTATGGGTGGAAAATCATCAAATATTGATGACCTCATAAGGGTCAAACTAATATTTAACAAAATTTGAAATTGTATTTTTAACTGTGTGTTCATTTGTTAAATGTCTATCTCTATGGCCAGACTATAGGGTCTGGAGCCAGACAACTTAGGTTTACCTCCCAGCTCTGTTAGCTATGTGACTCAGGACAAGTTACTCAACCTCTCACACTTTAAGTTTTCTTGTCTCTAAAATGAAACAATACTCCAGAGAGTTATTATAAACATTAAGTGAGTTAATATGTATCAATGCTTGGGAAAGGGCCTGGAATATCGTAAGTGCTCTTTAAATAATTAATTAATTATCAGTTATTATTGCTGTCATCTTCATCACCATCTGTATCACTGTCCAAATGCCAATATCAAAGATACAGGACAAAGACAGGAATGCTAGAGCTGGAAACAGAAGCAACACTTTCTTTTCATTAGACTTCTTTTCATTAGACTTTAGCAGTACAGTTCTCTTGGCTGAAGTTCAATTACTAATCCTAGGGGAATATCTTCTCAATCCTTTAAACGTGGACATGCAGTGTTAAAATTCCACACCTGAGGGGCGCCTGGGTGGCTCAGTTGGTTGGGCCTCTGCCTCCGGTTCAGGTCATGATCTCAGGGTCCTGGGATTGAGTTCGGAGCCCTGAGTTGGGCTCTGCGCCCAGTGGAGAGTCTGCTTCTCCCTCTGCCCCTCCCAACTCGTGCTCCTTCTCTTTCTCTTACTCTCTAAAATAAGTAAATAAATAAAATCTTTTTAAAAATTCCATACCTGAATTTCTGAATCATACAAAGTATTTACAGTAAATGAAACTGGGTTATGTAGGTTTTTTAAAAAACAAAATATCATAGGCCTTTTATAAAGCACTGATTTACAACAACAAAAAAGGATTGATATGCAAGTGTTCCTGGCCTTTCTCCATTTGTGGTTCCCCAGAGGGTGTTGCAGACTCAAGAGGAAAGAGTGAGAAGGGTAAGGAGTTTGAGTTAGGGCTTGGAAGGCACATGTGTGCTTGAGTATGAGTGTGTGTGTGTGTGTGTGTGTGTGTGTGTGTGTGTGTGTGTGTAGGGAGGAATTTGAAGAGATAAGTACAGAAGAGTTATGGTTTCTAAGGGAAAGGATGATGAGAAAAGTGAGATTTTAAGAATTGCTGTGGTCTATATAGCCCCAGTTTGGAGTTAGAGAAAATCAAGAAAAGGACTTGTACTGTTTTGAAATTTATTTTGATTGCTGGACTAAAGGATTTCTTTTATTACAATGCCTCCCTGAGACTGGACTATCTGGGGAGCGGATCTGTAAGTATTACAACTGTACTTCGAATTCTCTTTCCTTAGCAGATTTTTTAGCGTTAGGTGAACTTCTGTCGACTATGGTTTCTATGGTCAGCACCACTATACAAATGAATAAGAAATACATGAACAAAGCATCTACCTTGGATTGTCTGTTTATTATAGGATTCTCACTTCTGTAAAACCTATTAGCACGCACTCTCCAAGACCACCAGCTAAAAGCATGGGATTATTTTGAAATGAACTCAAGTTTTGAGCCAAGGGAAATTAAAAACCAGTTCAAGAATATTAAGAAACGTCTCATAAAATTGAACTCTTTTGACAAAGTATTACTTGTTAGTAACTTCTAAAGAATGTCTTCAAGCTGGCATTCAAGTGAAAGTGTTTAGGATACGGATGGAGCCACAATGACTGAGATCTTTTTTGCATCAAGGTCTTGTCTGTGAAGCAGCTGCTTACCGCGACAGTGGTGCTCAGGCCACTTCAAGCAAAGCCACTGCCCTGGACAGGGCTTAGCAAAGTCATTGTTTGAGAACCCAGGCAACCCAGATTGCCAATCACCCAGAACAAGGAGGGAAAAAGAGAAGAGCACAGTGATACCACAGCCGTCAACTTTCTTTGAGGTCTCACAGCACCAGTGGAGACAATCTAAAATAAAGGAAGGACCGCACGGAGTTGGGAGACCAGGATTCTGCTTCAGTTCTGCCACGCTTCCCGTCTGATCACGGGATGGAGTTTCCTCACCTCCCAAGCAAGCAAAGCCCCTACAGCTAGCTCTAGCATGCTTGTCTATGAAATTAACAAATACAATTTACCTCAGGGTCTTTTTCCCTAATCAAAGCAAACAAGCTCTACTTTCTCCAACATCCAAGGGGTGCATTATCCCACTGCCTTCTCTCACTCAGTGTTCTTGATTTTCACTGGAGACTCGTCAGGTCCAAATTTATTCCAGGGGTGCCTGGGTGGCTCAGTCGGTTAAACATCCAACTCCTGATTTCGGCTCGGGTCATGAACTCAGGGTTGTGGGATCAAGCCCCGCAACGGGCTCTGCACTGAGCGTGGAGCCTGGTTGGGATTCTCTCTCCCCTCTCTCTTTGCCACTCCCCGCACTCACGCATGTTCTCTCTCTCTCAGAAAACAAACAAACACACAAACAAAACAAAAAAAACTGCATTCCACCTTTAGCAGGTGCCAGGCTTCTCAATGGTATTCACCTGCGTGTCGAGATCTTCCTGAACCTCCCACGGCAAAGTTTTATAAAATACATGGTGTCATTTATCTTCAAGTATCTCATACGTGAGGGAACTACTAATATTCATTCATTAACTTTCTCATAATATTTATATTATTTCACAATAGTGATTAAGAATAAAAGTACCACTGATTCAGAATTGATGTGCCAGATACTACCCTAAGCAGTCTAAGTATATTCTCTCAACCTATTTATACATATATAAGAAATACATATGTATACATATACACATATCTATGTATTTCTACATACAAAGATATATGTGTGTGTGCATATATAAATCTGTATCTATGTATATCTATCTATATACACCACTATTAAGCACATTTTACAGAAGAAACTGAGACTCAGAAGAAATTACTTGTCCAAAGCCACATCATTTATAACCGGCAGAGGTTGAATTTGAGCCAGATCTTCCTGTGTTTTTAAACACTCTGAGCACCGTTCAGTGTCTATGGTCTCTGAAAAACAATATCTATAAGAAGTTATTTTCAAAAATACAAAATAAGCAATGCGATATCTTGGAAATAACACAGAACTTAGAATAACATTACAGAAAAGTGTCCTAGGTCCCTTTTGGGGTCCTGCTGATGGCCAGACACGCCATCTTAAGTAAAATATTCATCTTTCCTTCATCTTTCCGAAGACCTCACTTTCCTCTTGTAGAATGAGGGATTTCATGTAGATAATGTCTAAGGTTTCTTCTGGCTGTACAGAGGAATGATTTGGTTCTGAAAGGCATTGTTTCTACACTGAGGAAAAATACTCAGAATTCCAACTCTTCAGAGCAAAAGGTAACATCCTCTCCGGGAGCAAGAAAACAGCTATCATCAAGACACCTTCAGATCTTAGTGAGAGGGACGATCTTAGAACCTTCCCCACTGTTCCTTCCTTACAGCATGGGCCTTTTTACTTAATAGCACACATCACAGTTTGTGATTACAGACTGACTTGTGTGCATAGACTGGAAGTCCCAGCAGGTGAGGACCATGCCCGTCTGCTCACTGCCAAATCCCAGCCTGCTGCCTAGCATAGGGCTTGGTCTGAAAAACACGCTCAGTAACATCGGTCGACTGAGCAGATTTTAAAAGGGGCTCACAGCTTCCAGGTTTTCAGTCCTGGATGATTTAGTGCTAATATTTCTTTTTGCCTTTCCTAAAGAGTCTGGTAATGAGTCTTTCATGCCATAGGAAAGATGTAATAAATTTCTTTTCTCTTAGTTCCTAGCGTGTAGGAGAAGCCAGTGATGGGTGCAGTCTCCTACAAATACACAAATCACAGTATACACCTTGGGGTTCCAACGCGCCTTTTCCTAACCCCCTAGCAACAAATACTAAAGGTGACAATACGAACATTTGTATCGGTGCAACTCTATCTCATTTAAATCTTGCGTGAAAGGAAGTGGTAAGCTGAGGCTTACTAATTTAGGAGGAGGGATGGATAAGTTAATCCTTTTGTGCTTGGTGTTCTTGGCAAGAACCAGCTGCAGAAGTACTCCTGTCCCCTCTGTGAGGCTCTACTGACAGGCCCACCCAACCTCACACACATTACAGACTGCTGTGCCTTTCAGCCTGGAATGTACGACTAGGAGCTGCCACAGCTACTTGGGGAACCAGGGGTAGTGGGTTTGTGAACTGCCCCCTGTCTCATCCTGCCACTTCTCCCTTGGGATGTGAGATTATAGGGCCGGGGAGCAGTGGGGCTGCAGCCCAGCATGGCTGAGGCTGTTGGGCAGCCACACGGCAGGGGCTCGTTGGCAGGGAACGTTTCAGTCTACGACCACACGGGAAGCAGACATGCTGACTACAGCACGGAGGAAAGAAAATGAGAGCTTCTGCCTGTGTCTGGTGGGCTAGGATGGGAGGAGGGGAAAGGAGGGGGTGTTGGGGAGAGTGCCAAGCTGGGCTGTTGATGAAAGTGTGGGAAGATTCCAGGGAAGGCATTTTGCCAACTCAGAGGCAGTTGGGCTGATTTTTCCCCCTTTCTTCTGCTTAAATGAGAATTCCTGCTGGGTGGGGTAGGAGCACAGCCAAGAAAGGAGTGATTTGCTGGGTGAGCATGGACGCTTGGACCTAGGAAGTATGTGTCTGCCTGCTGGGACCAGGGCCAGGGGAGGAAGGAGAAATTAAAGGAGGGGAACTGGGGGGCAATGGGAATAAAGGAGAATAAAAGAAGAACACAAAAGGAAATGTCCTATGAGGAGAAGGAGAAAATAGGAGAGAGACACAGCAGGTCACGTAGACAGGGGAGAGACACCTTTCTGTGCTGCTGAGCAGGTCTACCAAATGTCAGAATAAAATAATGTTCGCATGAAACAAGCAGCAAAAGACCACATGGTAGAGTATACAGTAAACCTGCTCCTAAATTTTCCTGGTGGCTGTTAATTTCCATGGGAATACATTCTTCCCAAATAGCAAATGTTGCCTTTTAGGTAAAACAAACAAACAAAATGTTATCACAGAAAGCCACATGCTACTTGTAAAGATTAGGAGAATATTACTTAGAAGTATTTCCTAAAACACAATGTAAAATACCAGAGTCCTAAATTGCTCTTCTTGGACTTGCTAATAAAATATTAGAAATATAAAGATCCTCTTGTAAGGAAATCCAGAGCAGGTAAAATGACAAATGTCGATGCAGTGAATTCCACTATGAAGTGATGTCACTTTTAGTAAGCTTTCTGATGTCCCTTTGTGGAGACCTGTGAAGGGCTAAAAGACCATCAAGCCAATGTTGCATTTTTTGTGACAATCCCACAAATTCCGGCCTGAAGACCAGAATCCCACTAGCTTCAATCTCCTACAGAGACTAAGGCATATTTTGGCTTAAGTGCCTATAGGATGGATCTGGTTATTGATTGATCACAAACAGAAGACCCCCAAATCTTCCTTTCCCAAATCTAGGAAGATCAAGGCTTCGAGAGGCCTTGCAAACTTCCTTTGTCCCTCTTGGACTTTGGCCGCCACCACATGAAAAGCCCAGATGAGCCTGATAGGATCTGAGAGGCCCCGTAAAGGCCAATCTAGTGGTCCTAGACAAAGTCGATGTAGACCAGACTCCAGCCAGCTGATCCCCAACCAGGTAAGAAAACCCAACTAAGATCAGCGAGGCAGCCTATCCAAACTCACAGCTAATGATAATGTTTGAGTTAGCACAGCTGAGATGAAACAAGCTGCCCAACTGACCCAAAGATTCATGAGCAATAATAATCAACCAACGAACCAACCAACCAACCAACCAATAAACGAGTGTGTTAAGTCACTGAGTTCGGGGATCTTTTTTTTCCACAGTAACAGATTACTCGTACAATTACACACAAACTGGAGACTCACCTGTGCATTCGTACTGCAGACCTTTCCCATAATAGCCCTTTTCACAGATGCACTCAAACTGACCCGTGTGTGTCCCACATTTGCAGCTTGCCATGCGGTCACAGCACTCTTGGCCAGCTTCACATAGATATGAGCAATGGGACATATCCTCTTGAATAAAACTCCCAGAAGGCAGATCTGTCGATGACATAGGACAGAGGGTAATAAAAAACAAACGAGCAGTTCCATGTTACATTCTCCAGTTGCTAAAATTTAGGTGCAAATTGGAGAAGATATCTTTTCATATCCGTCCAATTCCCAACTGCACACCACTCCCACCCAAATATGCATGTGTGTTCTGTGCACTACCACAGACTGGGAATTTGTTTCATTCAGTGAAGTTATTTCAGTCTGGGACCTCATCATAAGCTCTCGAGGCTACACAGGGTCAGGCAGAAATTAAGCACTTCAGTGAGGAAGCTCCAGATGCGGCAGGAAGTAACGTAGTCGGTCCCCCAGGTCACCCCCCTGGCTTCCACACCAGCAGTGCCCCACTCCTACAATATGAGGTCAGGCAGCAGAAACTAGATTTCCAAAACCCCTTTTCAAAAAGGTAAATTAAAAAAAAAAAAAAAGGGGGGGGGGGGCCCGGGGGATTATGGGATCGAGCCCCACATCAGGCTCCTCCGCTATGAGCCTGCTTCTTCCTCTCCCACTCCCCCTGCTTGTGTTCCCTCTCTCGCTGGCTGTCTCTATCTCTGTCGGATAAATAAATAAAAAATCTTTAAAAAAAAAACAAAAACAAACAAAAAAAAAGGTAAATAAAATTACAATCGTGACTGCTGCATAAGGGTTTGGCTCGTGAGCTACTGGCTTAAGAATAGATACCATCACTTCTACAGTTATGGGATAAAGACTTAACAGCACCACACAAGTTTAATAATAGAACCAGAAGATGGCTTATTTCTCAATGTTAAGTAACTTCTCATGTTTTATGTGAATGGAGATCATCACACTGATGACCTGAGCCATGTTCTGAAGTGAGGCATGCTGGGAATTCCAGAACTCAGGCAGAGTCGTTCAGAAAGTGACTTAACAGGGCAGGGTAAGGTTGAATACGAGCAATCCAGAATGGATGGCCTAGAATCAGGCAAATAATAAGTTTCATTTACTCTGCCGAAGAAGTTCTAAAGTCTTATTAGCCCAAATCCCTGGGCTGTTGCTGGGCCCAGACAGAGTGATGGGCCCCTCGTAGGAACTCGAACGCGTGAGTTCCAGCAAGACACATTCACTTGCAACTGAATACCTGGAAAGAAGATTGGTGATGGCCTCATTTAAGGAACATCTGTGTCTGTGCATTAGGACCCTGAACAACACACAGGGGCGAGGTAAAGAGAAGACTCGAGCCCCAACTGAAAGAGACCAGTACAATCAGGTGCCCTATTAAAGCTCCATTTAAGAGACTGTGGTGTGGGTAAAAGGTCTACAACACGTACACATAGCTCTGAGGCACTGGACCACTGGATTATTTGGCAATAGAGCAACTCAGGAGCAAGAAAGATCTAGCTACCAAGACTGGTACACTGACATTCAGGTCTGAGAGAGAGGTAAGTATACATGTTACATATGGAGAAAGCTATTATTCTGTAACCTAGGCCTATTGAGGATGGCCAGACACATGGACGGTCTTGAGACCAAAAGTGGATCCATCCAAATTGAAAGTAGCTTCAGAGGACTTAAAGGCAGGGAAAACCAGGCTCATTTCCTTTGACTTGATCAGGTCTTTGCAATAGGAAAAGGATCTTTCCTTGCCAAATTTGGAAACTTGATCAGAGAATTATGCATTCTAGATATCTGCTTATTGTAATAAAACTGATGCCTTCCAAAACTCTGTTGCAATATTGTAACCAAAAGAACACTCTGTCCCAACTCAGCTTCTGGGTCAACTTGGCATTAGGGTTCTAAGAAGGCCCCAATCCTACAAGCAGAGGGATGAGAGGACTGGAAATTAGTCCTCTACAACATGGCAGGTAACACCCATGATTTCAGAATCCCAGCTAGTAACAGCCACCCTGCCATCCCACTCAACATACCACTTTTCCCTGAGAAAAGGAGAAACAAAGGAAGCCCCACAGTTACTGAATTTCTGCCATGTGATAACACTACACTTAGTAATATTTAAATATTTTATTTACTCCTCTTGACAAAACTCTGTGGTCTGCATTATAATATCTCCATTTTAAAAGTAGAGGAAATGAGGCTTGTAGATGTTAGATAAAGTACGAATAGTAGTGGACGGTTAATGAGGGCTACGGATAATAAGCCCTCAGTAACTTTTCTAATCACCATATGTATTAACCCATTTAAGCCTTGTAACAATTCTATAGAGTAGGTATTATTCTCATTTCCTAGTCTATTAACAAGAAACCTAAGGAGTGCAAAAGCTAAATAATTTGCCAAAAGCCACTCAGCAAGTAGGTGACTAAGATTTTTTTGCTGTATCCACAGCGAGTCTGAGATCCTGCTCTTAAATGCTTCTCTTGGAAATATGATAGGGCTGATCTGCTCCTTATGAATTGCTTGAAACCTCACGTGGCCACGATTTGCCTATTAACATGAATCTTTCACACAGATACCTGCAAGGATCAAGCCTAACTTGTCGCATGGTTTTGGTCTGAGGCTGGATCTCCTGTCATTCCTTCCCAATCTATACTTTCCCTGGTGGCTTAGCAAAACGCATGCCCTTATTATGCCTGGAAGTTCACCTAACCTAAATCACACAACTAAACATCCTTATAAGTGGTGTACAGCGAACTCTAACGAATGGGTTTACTGACTTCATTCCTTGTTGGGGTCATGCTCTTCAACTTATCCGTAAGCACACACGTCTTCAAACTCTCAGGTCAAGAAGTATGCGGTAAGTATTTACTGTCCCTCTATCTTCATATGTATTTCTGGAAACATTCTGGTGAGATTCACTATGCATGTCTCTGAATGTTTACTTCATTCTCCAGATAACTATAAATAGATCTAAGTCAAGGCTTCCCGCTCTGTGTGTGGCCTTAAAACACACCTAAATTCATTCCATTGATTCTAACAGTTCCAGGTGGGAGCATATGGGTATCTAGTGAAAATCCATCGCAGCTGTTAAGAAACAAAATAAAGCAAAACAAATACTCCTGTTGCAAGTCGGACTGTCACCTCTATTCATGAAGTTCAACACAGCTCCTATTACACCAAGGACACACTGGCATCATGCTCAGGGAAGACTCTGCAGGGTTTGATGCTACCCTCCAAGAGGTTTCAAGCAGTAGGTGAGAAGGAACCCCCACTTAAATGCATCATGTCACGCCACTGGCTTTCCCTTACCTTCATGCAATGCGCGGCGAGCTAAAGCCTCAAATTCTTCAAAACTGTGGAGCAGGTAGCAGTGCTCCTCCTTTGGGGTGGAAGCCATGTCATTCAGTTCTCGAATGTTCCCTTGCCATATGCCAAACGTGAAGATCTCCACTCCAAAATCTCGCAGAGATGCTGCAACTGGCCTGGGATCTCCCCCATTGGAATATCCATCAGTAATGAGGAATATAACTTTTGTTGAGTTTTCTCTAGAGTGACGGAGAATTTGCTGTGTAATGAAATAAAGGAAGTTAGTGTGAGTGTGTATCGTGGTGGCCTACTATGTGCCTCCTCTCTTCTATAAAATGGCATCTATGAAGATCATTTGCATGTCACAAGAGCGAGAACAAACACTGATTGCTGAGAGTAAAACAGAAACAGGCACAGACTAGCGCCTACAATGGTCGTCTCACAGACCCACAGAAAACCCTAAAAGCACTTAAAATGTACCATTATCACCAGTGGCAGCATCCTCGTGACCGCCATGCAGCTTGCTAATGAAGAGCAGCAAATGTCTATGGGATGCATTTTTATCCATATTACCACTTATTGTTAAGCTATTTTTATGAATTTTCAGGCTCTTGACACATGGGCCAAATCTGAGTCCTAAATATCTATTTCAAAGTATACCCAGCTCGCTGTCCATCTACCTACTTAGATGAACCACATCATGACCATTTATCAAAAGCCTAATCAGAAGAAAACTTGACAGAAAATGTCTTTTCCAGGGTTAATAATGGCCAACCTACTTCCCATGTTTGTTTTCCACTGCTTCGCCAAAACTGCAGAATTCATTCACTCCCTCATCTGTTTTAGACCACCCGGCATCAGCACAAAATCGGCCGGTTTTGATGCTGCCCTATCTTTATGAGAAAATTCTAATCTATTCAATCGGACACTTGGGCTTTATTATTTTAGGACGAGTTATGCTTTATAACGTTATATGCTATTCCTCCTGCATACACAGAAGGGGGGATATGAAACCTTTTTATTAAAGGCATTTATTTATGCCCCTGATGCTTTATAACATCGAACTGCAAAAGCACAAGGAGTCCAGTGGTGAATCTGGGATTGTAATTGAATTTGCTGTTGTTGCTTTTCATCGCAAATGGGCAGGAAAGGTAAAGAAGTGCCCGGGTATATTTTCTGGCAAGTTCTCAGAAAGAATTCGACGTCTATTAGGCAGTAATTCAAGTACATTCGAGAGGTAGTTAGGAAGAGCAACAAGTATATCGTATGTTTTGTTAAAGTTCAAAGGAGATGATAGGATTTAAAAAAAAAATAACTGCCTCAATTCCCTGAAGGGGCAGACTCAGCTATAAGGTCCAGATTCTCTCAGATTATACGATCCACGTGTTCCTTAGTATAGAAGTCGTGGCTATTGATTCTAATTTAATAACTCTAACCAAACTTCATTAATGTTCGTGAGCTAAAGATAATGCCGCTAAACCTGAATTTAAAGACAATTAAAGGAAACTAAAAATGACTTTGGAAAACATCTGGAAAGCCAGCAATTTGAGAAGAGGCATTCAAACACTTTACCTCCCTCTCTCAGAAACCTACTCCCGCTAAGGGCCAAAGAGAATCAGAAACCAGCCTGGAGGAGCTTCTTCTGGCCAAATAAAGGACAATCTGAGTATCAATAAAAATAATAATTGAAGTGCATTTAAATGCATCATACATATTTATATTTTATCAGATACATTTACATGTGTATAAACATTTATATTTTCAGTTAGTACACACCCCAGGAGAAAAGCCGTATCAATATAAACAGTAATTGGAATGGACTGAGATACACACACACACACACACACACACACACACACACACACACTTTTTTCATTCAGGATCACCTGCGGGGCAGGGGGAATCCAATGATCTGTGATGGGCGGCATGAAGTCAGATATTATTTTGTCTTTAAAGTTATACATCAGGCTTTGAAGGGTAACTCCTAGTTCTCGTGCTCCAAGTGGTAACTTGTGTTTACAGGGGCCTTGCTCTTTACCACGTGATAAACTCTGTCTTTCTGGGTTGTTTCACTCTGAAATCATAACCTAGCCTCCACAGCCACACCCCTAAGCTCTTGCTCATTTCGATTACTCTCTCTTCTATAAGACCATGGAAGCAAACTATAAGCAAGACACTGAGAAAGTGAGAATTTGGACGGAAGTGGAAGAGAGAGAAAAAAAGCAAACTATCTTCTTTGGTGTGGTTCTGGACATTGGCACAGAACGCATTCGTAAATATCTATTTGATGAACGAATTAATGAGTAAATAAACTCTAGGGTAGTCTGAAGACAGTTACTTGCATGAGTTGGTCTTGAGGGAGCAGAAGGAACGTACAGAATATTTGTGTGCGCACGTGTACTTTATTTCGTACAGTTTGGTACCAAAAAAAGATGAGGTTTTCTTTCTGTGCCTTTATTATCCTTCTGCGCAAATATTATTTTATAACATTAATTGTAGCTCACGTCAATGATATTCCTTAACATTCAGGTTAGGATTTAGGGATTTAGCGGAGGTTTCTTGCCGTACTACTCATTCCGTGCGAAACACATTAAGCTGTGGTTCTATTTTTCTTCTCTTCTTGCGGGGAACTGGTAAGTGTTTACAGGAACCATTATATGTGTTGGCAAGACAATATATTAAGCTTAAAATAGAAGAATAGCAGGACTACTAGTCCAAGCGAAGAATTACACAAGATCTGGGTTTGGAATGCACTTTAAAAGACAGAGGAGGAGTGGATGATTTACGGAAAATATTTTACCCCCTCCCCCAATCTTCGCGCTCCATCACACTTCAATAAAAACATAATTCAATAAAAACATTTTCATCGCACATATCTAAGAAGTAAATAGATCTGTGGTAACGTTTGTGGAATGTGGTAGAGGCCTGGCACTTGACGCTCCAAAACTTTTAGTGTTCCTGAAATAGTTTACATCATCTGCTGTCCTTCGCAAGGCACTGAAGAAATCGAATTTTCTGGTCTGCAATACTGAATGAGGCAAACCCTCTGCTGCCTAAGAAAACCGCAACATGGACATCGTACGGCAAAAGGTTATCACCATCTGTATTGTATCAAGCCTCTGATTAGCTTGTATAAATATCTGGCAGGGAAGTAAGCCCCCCTTGTCCAGCAAAAGTCAGTAGAATGATAAAAATGCAGGGTTGTGTAACATTGTTCTAACACCCGAGATCCATCACCATTACACAAGACTGCAACCCCACCCCTACCCCCCAAGTCAGGCCACAAGGGAACTGTTTTGAAAAATGGTCTCGAAAGAAGAAAAGAAGTCACAACAAATCTGATGTGGGGACCATATTTGCCCTGGGTTTCCATTAATTAAAATACATGTAAAGAGGATACCGATGCAGCAGAACCTGTCGTGACCCACTGTGGCCCCACGTGCCTGAGGACGCTAACCAGAGGAGCTCCTAAGTCATCTCTGAAACAAGCTGTTTAAGTTGATACCGATTGTGACTATTATTAGAGCCCCTCTCCTCCAGGGAGCCGGAAATTAGTAAATATTTTCTGTATTTCAAGTTGTTTTCCACATGTATCTTTTTCCTTGTTAGGAAACGTTAAGTACAAACAAGACACCATAAGCTACTTATAATACTTACCTCATCCTTCAAATCCTAAGCTTTCGCCAAATTGCATCTGTTATTTAGTTAATATTTTTAATTTGAATACTCAAATATTCTTCAATTGAAGCAGTGTTTATGGTTCAGTACTTTCGAACAACATTTCTGGGGAAAGAAGTTCTTCTTCATGTGTTCGTTCATTTTCTGGACTTCAAATATTGTCTCCTTTTTTTTGCGTTTATCTCATCTTCCTTCCTTCTGAGTTTGGTGGAAACGTCTGAAGCTTTTCCTCCCTATGCCTGTCTGTGCTTTATGCACTCTTGTGTCTCTTCCTTTGCACCTCTTTTTTTTTTTTTTAAGATTTTATTTATTTATTTATTTGACAGAGATAGAGACAGCCAGCGAGAGAGGGAACACAAGCAGGGGGAGTGGGAGAGGAAGAAGCAGGCTCATAGCATAGGAGCCTGATGTGGGGCTCGATCCCACAACGCCGGGATCACGCCCTGAGCCGAAGGCAGACGCTTAACCGCTGTGCCACCCAGGCGCCCCTCCTTTGCACTTCTAATTAAGAATTAACCCTGGCATTGCATTTTATTTTTCTTGTGACGGTATTTCTTTATCTTGCACATTGTCTCTTTATTTCTTTCAGCTTCTCAGCCAGGTTTGTTCTCATGGTCATCTGTTGTTTATCCTCTTGTGTCTCATCCTCATTTCACTGTTTTATTTACTTAAGGGCACGGAACAAATGCTTTCTAGGATTTCGTTCTATTTTTCATAGTGAATTCTTGTACTTTATCTGTAGCTTACATTCTATCTTTATTTTATTTGGCAGAAGCTTTTCAAAGAAGCCGGACAGAGGGGTTCTATCGGATAGCGCAGGGCAACATAGATAGAACCTCATCCCAGGAAGAAAAATTACCGAAAGCCAAGAGCAGGCCCATCAGAATCCTCTGTAAACCCAAGAACTGCAAAAACAACTTGAAGATTTAGAAGAATACACAACTTAATACCAAGAGAGGAAGAAAATAAGCACAGTGCAATGGTGTTTGCATCACTAGGATTTAGAAAGTCACAGCCTCTACGAGAACAAGGACAGAAAGCCATGGAAAGAGAACAAACAGGCTAAGAGGAAAACAAGCAAGTGTGGGTGCAGTGGGATTTTATAAGAAAATTATGAAGGAAACCCAAAATATAAGGAAAGACTTAGAAATCCACGTTGGTGGTAGTGAGATAAAAATCTCAGAAATTCAAACTGATACAGTTTAGTACAAACTTCAACGTACAAAGTTGCTGACTAATCTCATAACCATAGAAGTACAATTCCAAATACAAATACTTCCAAACCAAATTCAAATAATACTCGAAGAATCTTTGTCCTTTATTCAATAAGGCTTATTACTCAAAGGCAAAAATCGGGTAAGGTAGTAAATCTTTTGCTGTAATACAACATAGTAATTGTCCCAATTAAAAGAAAATAATAATCCAAGATGCTAAAAGCATATTCAATAAAAGTAATTTCTGCCTATTTTAATTAATAAAAATTTAAGAATAAGACACCTCATTAATATAATAGATTGTCTATCTCAAAGCAAACAATGTAAATCATGCTTAACTGTGAAAAACTCACAAATTTCCTAATTAGATGAGAAGTAAAGCCGCAATTCTAAGTATTTTCACTATTATTTAAAATCCTCTTGAAATTTTCAGCCAAGGCAACAAGACACAAAACCAGAATAAATATTACATTTTTTAAAGTTTCTGCTCCTTCTCAAAAAATCAAAATTAGAAAGCAAGAAACAAATTGGAAAATGCATTCATCAAGCTTGCCAAATAAAGGTCTTTATAAAAATCTTTATAGATTTAAAGACCTTTACTGAGGTTTTTATAAAAATCTTTTACGCATCTCTAAGGAAAAAATAGAGAAAAATAACAGAAATATAGGTGAGTATTTTGACCAAAGAAAATAAAGAAAAAAAAATTCTATTTGTCAGAAAATGTGAAAAACATTTCATTTCACTAAACCAAAATAATGTATGTTAAATAACAGTAATACTATTTTTTCATTTTCCAAATAGCCAAAGATCTTTTTAATTAAAATTCTGTAAAACTTATGAGGAAACAGATATTTCCATCGGGGATGCCACGTGGACTGGTAATATTTGGGAGTACAGTGTGACAAAGTGACAAAAGTCTTAACAATTTCATACAATTTGAACTAAAATTCTACACCTAAAAATATCTTAAGGAAATAAACATGGATACACAGAAAAAAGAAGATTAAAAGGATGTGTATCCCAGAATAATTTACAATATGAGGAAATGGAAATGGTATAAAATTCCAACAATAGGTGCGGTTTAGGAAATTACAGGGCAAGCATGAAATATCATTACAATGATATTGTTGCATAATAATACATCTTAAAAGTAGGTAACCCGATATGATATGAATTAGTGTGCATGTATGTACGCAAGGACTGCATGTGTGGGCATGTCTGTATTAGTTTGGCTGAGAGTATACACATCAAAATGTTGACTACCTCCTGGTTGTATTTGGGGAGTTTTATTGACTTCCATTTTGCAGTTTTATATCATTTCTAAATTTTCACTTTCTCCTCTCTATTCTTCCCCTGGGAAATGTCATGTAAACTCAGAACTTTGAGTCTTACCTATAAATAATGACTCCTAAATCTACCTCAAATTAAACTCTTTAACTTGTAAAGTGAGGTTCCGTTGGCCCAGTGGCACCTCTGCCTGAACGTTCCATAGAACTCTCAAACTCAGCATGCTCTCTCTGTGCACAAAGAAGGGCTCCTTTCTCCTGTTTTCGAGATACATCAAATGTGATCATCATCTATCCCATTGTACAAGTCTGCATCTAAGAGTGATTACGATGCGTCCTTTCCGATCTATCACCTTTAGTAATCCATCTAGATGTATACCCTTCACTTCCGAATTATCTACCTACTTTTATTTTTTTTAATAATTTTTATTTTGTTATATTTGTCATCATACAGTACATCCCCAGTTTTTGATGCAATGTTCCATGATTCATTATTTGCGTATAACACCCAGTGCACCATGCAATATGTGCCCTCCTTAATACCCATCACGGGCCTATCCCAATCCCCCGCCCCCCTCCCCTCTGAAGCCCTCAGTTTGTTTCCCAGAGTCCACAGTCTCTCATGGTTCATTCCCCCTTCTGTTTACCCCCCCTTCATTCTTCCCTTCCTTCTCCTACCGATCTTCCTATTTCTTATGTTCCATAAATAAGTGAAACCAAAAGATACAGATGTAGCGAAGAGAAGGGCCATATGCACCCCAGTGTTCGTAGCAGCATTGTTCACAATAGCTAAATCGTGGAAGGAGCCGAAATGCCCTTCAACAGATGACTGGATTAAGAAGATGCGGTCCATATATACAATGGAATATTACTCAGCTATCTACCTACTTTTAAACCCTATCCCTCTAGCCGTGGTTCAGGTACTTCTGTCTGGATTATCAAAAAACAAGAGTTGTTTTAAGGTCTCTAGCTGAGGTTGATCTTTCAAATTCATTTTCTGACCTACCCTCAAAGCTATCTTTCTGAAATACTAATCCAATCATGTTTTAAAGCTTCCATTATCCCCCCTCTATCTGTAACGTTTAAATTTCTTTACATGTGCTTAGACTAATCACTCCTATACTTCCAGCCACATCCCCTACCACACCCCATCTCCTGCCTACCCCCGCAACCTACCTCTCACACTATGTGATCTATTTGAAGGTTTGGGAACATACCATTCTTCCCTTATGTTTGCTATACCTGGAAGTTCTTAACAAATCTTTCTCATCTCCTAATATGTCTACCTCCACTCTTAGCAGCCTTTCAAAATCCAGATCAAAGTTCACCCTCTCTTTGAAACTCTCCCAAATTCTTCTGCTCTGCAGAAAATATTAAATCTGACTCAATAATCCCACAACATTCCATTACACTAACCCTATCATAATTATAGTTAACTTATCTGGCTATATCCCCAAGCTAAATGCAAGATACTCTATGGCAAGAATTGATTCTTTTATTTTTACTCTACTGATGATCAAAAAATAACTACCACACAAGTGGATGGAAGAATCAATAAACATATGCCTTAATTTTCACCAGTTGTATGTTTAACATGCAGAATAAATAAGTTCTAAGCCAAACACTGTTGTTACAGTAAATTCTTTTCTACAATTGTGAAATGAAAACTTTATAAATATTGTATTTAAACTTATTTTACCAAATCCATATGGAACCTCTATTATATATAAGGCACTGTGGTAGGGTTTTTACTTATACTATTTGATGACACAACAGAACCATTAACTAAAAACAACTAAGCCAAAGCTAAAACAATGACAATAGTATATCTGGGAAGAATATTCTGCAGAACCTAAGTTTTCCTATTTATACTGCAATACAAAATAAATCACATTTAGGTATCTAATATGTCTCATTTATTTTAAGTATTTACTCAGCCTTCACAGACCGAAATTCTAGCATTAAAAAAAAAATCTTGGCTCAAATAACATTTAGGCTATTTGTTACAGTCTAGCCAAATCACAGAAGAACTGGAGGGTCAAAAAAGAACTTAATCTCAGATTTATGGTCACAGAGTTTTTCCACCCACATACATGCTTTCGTTATTAAACATGGACACAAATCATTTTCAAATGGACCCATAGGGACAGTGCATCAAATTGGGAAAGGGTGCGTACAGGAGTTGATGAGTAGCTGACTAAATTCATACTGTAAAAAACAACAGAATAAACAGGCAGAAGACCAAACAAACTTTCAATAGTGCTGAATTCCACTATTCATTCTATAGACACACAAGGAATAAAGAAAATCTGGATAGCAAAGGTTAAGTCATCAGAATCCAAATAAAAATGAAAATGGGCTAAATGACATAACATTTTAAGTGAATTGTTAATTTGCTACAAGATAGCAAAATCACATTCAACTTGACTATTAATTTTGTTATGAATAAATGTATAAAGTGGTTTCAGTTGACATGTAAAATGTCTGTGCAATATGACCAAATGAGGGCCCATAGAGTCAAACACGTGATGGAACTTGTTCATGTACCTCACATTAGGAAGGCAAAGGAGAAAGTAAGATGATCTCAAATGATAACTGGACATCGGTTTGCGATTTTACAAATGACTGAGGCAAAAAATACAGCAGCACTTACTTAATAACACACTATCATAAACCAATGGGCAAAATCATGTTTGAAACATTCTCACTAAATTCAGGAAGACAAGAATACCCCATCACTTCTATGTGAGAAGTCTAGCTAATCTGATGAGGCAAGGAAGAGATCTAAGTATAATAAAAAATTATTCGTATTTCAAAAGAAAGAATCGAACTGAAAAGAAATATTGGGAGATGTTGAGAGTGATGCATGAGAATATTTTAACTGCAAAATTTTGTTGTAACAGCTGACGAATAATACTTAATAATTCAACTGTGGTAGATCTCCATGACAAAATATACTTGAAAGGTAATTTTAGGAGAATTTTATTGTATGGGAAATTTTTCATTAAAATAAAAAATGAAATGAAATTAAAAATTATAGACTGCAGCTTTACTATATATTTACATATTATATATGTATTTCCATGTACACATAATAAGAGTAAGAGACAAAACTATAATAATTACCATATTTTCCTACTTAATCTAAAACTATTCATGAGTATATTACTTCCATAAAAAGGAAAAGAAGCAAAAATTATTTTTAGAGAAAACACTTGCAAATGGAAGTTAGTAAAGACTTTGAATGGTTACCCTCAAATTAAAGGTATTTGCACAGTTTCAAGATAAAAATTAGGAAGGATGTTTTAACCACACTTGGTTGTCAATAAAAATTGGATATCCACTTTATTAGCTTAAACCAAGTGGGAAATGTATTAGTAACATAAAGGACTATCTCTCCAAACCCAAGAGCAGGGAGAAGAACTGAGTCTCAAGAGGGACTGGAACCAGGGGGCAGCTGGATGGCACAGCTGGTTAATCATCCAACTCTTTGTTTCAGCTCAGGTTTGGTCGTGATCTTAAAGTCATGAGATCTCAGAGACCAGCGCTGGGCTCTGCACTCAGCATGGAGTCTGCTTGAGATCCTCTCTCCCTTTGCCCCCCCCCCAACTCATGCTCTCTCTCTCTCTAAAATAATAAAAGTTTTTTTAAAAAAAGAGAGGAACTGGAACCAGGAACAATCAAGCTGCAGGTACCAATAGTTGCTCCCTCCAACCTTCCATTCATTTCCTTCTGGGGCCATGCTGTATCTTGTCTGTTTCTGTCAACACATCTTTGTTCACTCCTTACACTGATGGGATTCCTCTGGTTCTCTGTGCATAGTCTTAACGTTATACTTCCCACGTACTGGTGGAAAAAAAAAAATTTACTCTCTCGGAGCATTTTTGTGCCCTACTCCAAATTCCCAAGAGAAAGAATATAAATGATCCATCTCAACCTCTGAATTGCCACTCTCAATCCAAACATAAAGGGACAGCCTCTCTAGGTGGGCAAAGGACTGAGAATGTATGTGGTTCTCAGGGAAAATGATTGTTGATTGACACACACTAGAGAAGAAATGAGCTACAAAGAAAGGAAAGAATTGAAAGCTATGCTTGGACTTATCCAGTAGAAAAACAGTTTTGAAAATGTATCAGAGCAAACTGTCCTTCCAGAAAGGCATGAAATGCCAAGGAAACAGTGTAGATTTTTGGGAGAATTCAACTGTGAAAATTTTCCTCAGAAAGTAGAAAAATCTTATGATTCAAAGCTGTCAGGAAGGAAACGATGTCTTCTTACTAGGTATGTTAATAGCATCTATGAAGGAAACATTTATCAGGAGCTTAGACAATATAAAGGATACAGATAATCTAACCATTATACTGCAAATATTTGGGCTTCAGAACAACCTAACTTTTCTAAAAGCCAGATAAACTTCAGATCAAATGTACTGACACAGGAAATTCAAAGGGGGTGGAGGTTGAAAGTAGATTTTTAAGTTCATGAACCAACTGTGTATTTTTTTTTATAATTATCCAAAAACACATTTAATTGTGACATTAATTAGCATTCCAAATAAATGACACCTTGTTTTGTTTTTCTTTTTTTGTTTTGTTTTGTATTTTGGCTTGTATAAATGACCACATCAATTACCATTCTAGAGCAAAAGATTCTGTGTCACATATATTAAAATAAAAAGCCCTGAAATTAAACCCCAAACGATCTAACGTTGAATAAATTAGAAGACTTATTATATGTAAATACTTAAATCATCCATCAGTGACTCTAGTAATATTTAAATATGTAATCATTCAAAAATGTTGACTTTTAAAATTACTTTGAGAATAATATAGTCTAGTGGATTAACCAATTCTTATAATTTAATTACATGCTCACCCTGTGACACTGTAGACAGTGTTCCCTAAATATGCACTGGATACATAAATAAATCTAGCTCATTACCTAAGGTATTTAAAGAAAGGTTTTGCCAAGCATTGATGACTATGGAGCTGATTGCTAAAGCGAGGGTTCTTTCTACCTGAAGAAACTACTAGAATAGTCATAAGGAGATTTTGTTTTTCTTTTGTGAAATGGGATGGCATTCAAAAAAAGAAAAACAGGAATATTATGATGCACAGGAGCATTGTGTATCCCAGCTTGAGATAAACTGAATTTAGCTGGAAGACCAAGTTTTGTACGGAGGCTTGGCATATACATTTATAAATCTAAGTTTAGGCTATACGATAATTTGAAAGAAGGACTAGATGTACCTAGGACTAGGAAAATGAATTCTGTTGAGTCATATTTGTACTTGAATCAAGAGTGTGAAGTCGAGAACTGATCACGGATTAGAGAAACCTAAGAATACAGGCACTAGACAAATGAAGAGGACGAAGGCGGATGTGTTGCAAACAGAAGACGATCTCCCACTGCCTCGGTGCCTTGGTCTCTGCAATGGCTGGCCGATGTATCTGTACAGCACGTGAGGTGGGAAGGCAAGGCAATGAAAGTACATTGTACAAAAGTGGCATATGAGAGCCCTGGACTGAAGGGGGATCAAGGGGATGGGGATAAGAGTGATCACTTGGGACTAGCAGGTGTTTAGAGAGTGTCCATTCGAATGACAGTCTCCAAATGCTCGCTTCTCCTGGTCCTGCATCTGCTCCATGTGGCCTTCTGCTTGGCCATCCACAGACCTAGTCCCCATCACGGCTGCCCTTTCTGCCTCACATCTTTGCAATGAACTTCAATGATGGGTATGTATGAGAGGGCCCTGCACCTAGTAGATCTTCAGACAACAGAGCAGAGGGTAGTCCTACCCGATTAAGGATTTAGACTCTGGCTCAGACTGCCAGCATGTGGATTCCAGTACCTTGACTTACCAGCAGCGTAACTTTAATCAAGTTACTTACATTCTCTGTGTCTTGGTTTCCTCATCTGTACTTGGGGGATAATAATACTAACCTACTGGGGGAGATTCTGCTGTTGCGAGGATTTAATGAATTCATACAGGGAAAAGTGCTTAGAGTGGAGGCTGACGAGCAGTAATTACTCCTCACCATTATCATGATTGGTAAAAGAAACTGCTAGCCTGTTGCTGGAATATGTCTGTCAAGTAGATAAACCAGACAATGGAACCAACATGTTGTTCAAAGATGTGAATGAAAACAAATAATCCTGTTTGTGGAGGCTGAGAAGATAGCTCAGGGGATTTAGGAAAATTATGACTCTCTAACCAATGACCAAACGCTCCCACCAGAGCCAGGAAAGAGGTGATAATGCCCTGGGCAGAGGAACAGAAAAGTAACTACTTGACCTTTGCCATTATGAGGATGACAGAGCAAAGGGCAGTGTGGACAGTGATGTGGAGAGGGGATGCGAGTTCACAATTCAGATGCCTGCAGATTCCCTTCTGAACTCACTGCATGGAGTTCTCCACAGAGGTGCTGTGGGGGTGGCCCCCTTGATCAGATTTAGGGGGAAAAAGGGAGTCACACCTGCCTGAGATCCTACTCATCACTTCATATTGCTCCCTTGGGAAAGTGGTCTGAAGAGTGAATTGGCTAAAATTACTAAAATCCATCATTTGAAAAGTGAAGCATCCCCTAAACAGTCCTTTGAGAAGATGTCATAACCATCCTCGTTTCAGTTCGAAATCAGAGAAGCACAATACTCTCCTTGATAGACTAAAATTTAAAATGCTAAATATCCAGAGAGATGTCTTTACCAGAACTCCAAGGTTATAATGAATATCATTTTCTATCCTGGAGCATATATAAAATCAAATAAGATGTGCTCTCTGTCCTCGTCAAGCAGAGGGGAGACAGGCATCACCTCCACAAGTGCTATGATGGAATTACATACTTAACCAGATATGTCCCTACAGTATTTCTCCACATTTTAGGAACATGTCAAATAGGTGAATACTGATTACCTGCAAATCCCTGCAATGTTCTCTACTGCTACGACTTCAACAATCTCTGCCTACTAAATTCTGATAGTAGGTCTTATGCTTTGAAACCGTAGGAGAAAAATGAAATTTCGAAAGAGCGAAGAGTGAAAAATAAAGAAAAAGCCACTGGTGCTTTCCGGGTTTGTGGACCAGCAGATGCCGGCCCATGTGTGTTCTTTAGCGAATCCCCCACCTTCTCTCAGATCCCACTTCCAGGAGTCTACGTAACTTCTGACTACTGGAGCTGTCTTGCTTAGCGGGCAACCAAGTGACTTTACTCCAGCTCCTTCCTGTGGTTCATTCTTCACCCGTGGAAAAGTCACACCTCTTGGCTTTGCAACGTTCTGATAGGGCAGGCCATCCTGAGGACCCTTCTTGCCTGCAACAGCAGACCCTGTCCACACCTCCCTGTTCTCATATCCCAGACTTCAACCTGCCAGCATCTTTATCTCTTCATCAGAGGGCTTGCTTTGGTGCCTGGAGACCACTCTGCCCACTCGCAGGGGAGGTGACAGTGACAGAGAATTGGTGCCCTCCACGGAGCCCCTCTCAACAGCGACAGAGCCCTCTCAGTTTCTCAGTTGTGGTCATTCTAAGGCTCGAGCTCTACCCTGGCCCCCCTGGTAGAGCTCAGCACTAGTTACCTTTTCTGTTGTTGGTTCCCTCCCCTGTCTTGTGTCCTCAACGTTTACTAGGATCACCTCCCAAAGAAGCAACTTGCTCTTGAATCTTCATCTCAGCGTCTGCTTCCGGTGAACCCAAAACAGAGACATTGGTCATGTCTTTGGCTTGCTTCTTCTCCATGAAATTGGCACAGAGACAAATGAAAGCTTCTGCCCAAGTAAATTTCCAGCTGAGCTGCTGGAAAGGAAAGCCTCACGTGAGGGACAGAGAGATCTGCTTTCAGTATGAACACCGCTCTCCCCCAGGAGATGCCTGGTCTGCTTGTCTCTGTTTATCTCTTGCTCCCAGATTCTCTAGTGGTATAGACCAGAGTTAGGTCCTGGGCAAAAGGTGAGGGGGGATTGATTTCGTACGGTCTATTCTGCAGTCTGTGAACTTTAAGCAAATATATCATTCTCAGTTATTAGTGGCTCTCTTCAAAATGTGGAATGATCCGTGTGCTTTAGGTCAAGCCATGGATCCTGTTGCCAAATCTGGGACAAGAGAGAGTCCCACATAACATCCTGTTGCAGATAAGTATTTAAAATACACGTTTTTACTACCGACCAGATATAAAAAGTCTAAACTTTAGTATCTTTATTGCTAGAAGATTCCAACAATAACTGCCTGAAATCATTACTTTTGAAGCAACATTTAAAAGCCAAGCGTGCATATTTTGAAGGAAATTGTAACTAAAAAGAGAGCAATCTTGGCGAGAAAGAGTAATGTGAAAAACATAAACAAAAATTGCTTAATTTCTTTCAAAGTGAATTTCAGATTCATTTGGAAAGGTAAAGCCTATAAAATAGGATTAAAATGACAAGGCTCACAGATATGACTCAACTGGTGTAGGTCAAAATATGTGAGCCAAGTTGAAAGAAATGCCAGGATCAAAACACACCATCAAACAACACATCTGAATGTGCCTGAACATTCTCCATCAACAAGAGCAGGCAAACAGAATTTTACTGAACCGGACCAAAAAAAAAAAAAAAATCACAATAAGAAATGAAGCCTGACAGAGAATTAATTGAGGCAAATGGGTCCTTTGAGGTGATCATTTCATTTACATGTGATAACATTAAAGGGTTAGAGTCCTTCTTCCTCGAGAATGTTCTTTGATGAGGATTACCAGCAAGAGTGACAGACACGGACAGGGCAGTGGGTCGGCGTCCCTCTTGGTGTGTGACAAGACAAAGCAGGGCCACATTCTCCTGACCTCTCAGCAAGGTGATGGAGTCAGTGTCTCGCACCATCTGTAGCCTCAACACGCCTCTCTGCTTCACATCATGGCCAGCTGTCCAGGCTCCTCTCCTCAGTGAATAACTAGCTTGACAAGCAGTGAAACAAACAAACAAACAAACAAACAAACAAACACTATCGTCTGTGTGTTGAGTTGTATGTGAATCTGGATTCTCAAGATCCAGAGTGGCATTAGGAGAGAGGAGAAGGACAGCTCAAGTGAGTGACCGATCCGAAAGGCCAGTGCTTTCAACCCAGTATGATTCTCCAGCCCCAAGAGACTTAACGCTACAGCACCTGGCATCTGACGAAGGAAAGACTAGAACCGTATCATTTCAATTTCTTAGATAATAAGTGAAACCGTCGTTTTATTTATTTTTGTAAAGATTTATTTGAGAAAGAGAAAGAGAGTGAGAGCAGGGAGATGGAGCAGAGGGAGAGAGAGAATCTCAAGCCAACTACCCCACTGAGCAAGGAGCCCCACGCAGGCAGGGCTGGAGCTCATGACCCGACTGAGCCACCCAGGTGCCCCTGAAGTGTCATTTTGTTTCTTAAAGCAGAGCTGTATTGGGGAATAGAACACAATATTCTCCCGAATATATAAGATAAAAGCGGGAACATAAAAGGATTTTCACACTTGAGCCCAATCACTTCAGGCTATGCCTCCGGATACCCGAAAGGCAGGTCTTCAATCACCTGCGCCCAGGTAGACACTGATGTTTTACTTCCTACTACGCAGTCCATGTTCACTGTAACCCCTTTCCCAAACGCAGGAGAAATGGATAGATTTAAATAGGTAAAGATACTACCTGTAGATAACTTCTGTTAATAATTTAAATTTTTTCTTCCCAGCTTTTCTTCTCAGTGTGGATATTTAATGAAATTGGACCTAGGTTATATATGTGGTTTTATAGACTGATGGTAAACACCCACAGAGAGTTCAGCTGATTTAATATGCTATTTGACTGATTATGTCATTAGTTTTTAAAAATACGATTTTATTGACTACAATACATTTCAGTGTAGATATAGTATTTTCTTAAATCGTGGTGAGTTGTTGGAACTTCATGGTTAACTGCCTCTAGTTTCTGTGTGGAGTGTCAGCCACCAGTTACCCTCTGGTCCCCCTACACCACCATTTCTCACTCTTCTGGGGAAGAAGGTTTCCCCAGCTGCTCCCTCTAGCCTTTGGTTGCCGGGAAAGAGCGCTCTCCCCTTTACAAAGTCAAGCTCCAACACGTCCAGAACTGTCTGTTCCTGGTGAAGCAAGTCAATTTAATTTCAAGATTCAGTATTAGGACGCTGTGCACCTAAGCCACCTTCTCCGTGCACAGGAGACAAGGGCATGTCTGATTCTCCACCTGCTTTTTGTGTTGTATTAATTCAATTGATCTAGAACTCAGGAGAGGTGAAGGAAGGTATAATTTACTGAGTCTTCCCAAACCATAGCCAGATTGTTTCTAAATTTTTCCTATTCCAAGTAATGCTGGGATGAATATCCTTTCACAGAATCTTTGAGTATGTCTTAAGTTAGTATTTTCTAAGAAATTCCTTGATTGGTAGTTACTTGGTTTTAAGATTTTTTTTTTACTTTGAAGACTCTGTAAACATACTGTCAATTTATCATAATGTTCTGGAAACATAAGGCTCAAAACCACCAAGTTTTAAATATATAGATGTATTATGAATGTTCTACATTGAGAGGAAGAGCTTGAAGACATAAGAAAGAAGAGGAAAGACTTGGAGGAAGGTCTTCTTGGCTGAAGGTAGAGACCCTCACTCTAATACATGTAAGGAAGTATGGATACACTTGAGTGTAGAGGTGGAGCTAATGAAAATTTGAAAAAGTTTGTATCTGAAAAAATAAAGTGTACACATTTTAGACACATACATGTATATACATTTAAAATATCACCTTTGAAATTTTTTTAAAAACTACATTTTGCATTAGCAGCCAATATAACCTATAACAAGGCGTTGCAGGATGGCTATTATACAATGAAGGCTGTTAGGAGTGGCTCAGCAGGAATGAAGGAAGCAGTGCATCAAATGCACGTATCTCAGGGGCACCTGGGGGGCTCAGTCGGTTAAGCATCTGCCTTCGGCTCAGGTCAATCCCAGGGTCCTGGGGTTGAGCCCCACATCGGGCTCCCTGCTTGGTGGGAGGCCTGCTTTTCCCTCTCTCTCTGCCACTCCCCCTGCTTGTGCGTGTTCTCTCTCTCTCTCAAATGAATAAATAAAATCTTTTTAAAAATGCATGGATCTCAAAATTTATTTTATATACTCTAGCAGCACCTTAAAACTGGAAAAATACCCAACGTGGATTTTACTTATTCAATGACTGAGTAAATTTACTAAGTAGACTAACTTTGCTTTGTAAATGATTCAATCATGGAATAGGTTCTGCAAAGAACTTTCTTTAAAATGTTGCTCTCTACTAATACTGTGGGAAGTTATTTTTTCCTTCGTTTTGGATTACGTCTATTCACATCCAGAAACAAGGTAGCTGACACCACTGCAACATATATAGTAATGGGAATCTATCCTCAAGTGTGTAGCTTTCACGACTCCTGCAGCTCTGAAAGAAATATATGGTCTAAATTTGAAAAATCTTTATTGCTTAACTCTTTACACAAATAAAACAGCAGCTGCTCAGATGACCTCATGAGAAGGACAGAGAGCAAAGAAGATACATCCTTTAAGAATCTTTTTATGAAGATTGATAAGAAAATATACCTACTAATGTGTTGCAGATTTCACCTTCTGACCACTATCATTCATTTCAAGTGAAGCACTGTAACAACATCCAACATACATCACCAGCTCTCACAGAGTTTTCCCTATCCGCAACTGGCCTCCAAACCAGAGAAGGTTACTGTGCGTAAGCAGAGTCCCTGCCAGAAATTCATTCTTCATATGGCCTGGGGAGCTTTAGAGAACAGTCTCAAAAATCAGGGGAAGGCAGACACAATACAGAACAGGAAATTCCTTGTAATGTAGAGGTCTCTCAACCTGACAGCTTACTCTAGAAAAGCGAAAGAAGCACCATGTTTTCCTGAGAAACACTGACTTGGGTTTACTAAATTCATGATAAAAAAAAAAATACTGATTTTATTTTGTAGTAGGCATTTTCTCTCCATCACTTTCAGTACAATATTTTATTTGGGAGTGGATGCCATATTATTTAGAAGCTTCTGGCTCCTGGGAAACTAACATCAGTAGTTTTTGTTGCCAAAATTTAAATGGATTGCTCTGGAACTGTGATAGTTTTTATTAAAAGAAATATGATCGAGCACAAGAGTGAAGATGTTTCAGTTAGGCAAGGCCCGGGTCTTCCGTCTTGAGCTGAGTGCCATTTGAGAAAGAAATGAAGTGGGATTTCCAAAATTTCCCTGGTTAGACGCAGGCTCTTCCTGACATACTGGTATGGAAAAAGACTACTTATTACTTCCTCAGCGTCCATCCTCTCCTCCCTCTTCAAGGATGGGCATGAGCCCAAGTTGTCCCAAATGAGATCTACCCGGAAGTATTATGTGGATGGCCACAGAGTCTCCTGAAAGAATGATGTGACTGTGTTCGCCCTGTCCTCCTCCCTGGGATCTGGGATAAGCCCCTGATGGTTGGAGCTCCAACAGCCATATTAGACCACTGAGGTGACCTGAAAATGGTGGAGCAGAGAGCTGGCGGAAAGACTCTGGATCTCTGAAGACATTACCTTCCTGCCGTATTAGAATTTTCTAACATTTTAAAAAAAGATTTTGTTTTATTTACTTGTCTGAGAAAGAGAAAGCGCAAGCAGGGGGGAGCGGCAGGTAGAGGGAAAAGCAGGCTCTCCACTGAGTGGGAAGCCCAATGCAGGACTTGATCCCAGGACCCCGGGATCATGACCTGAGCTGAAGGCAGACGCGTAACTGACTGAGCCACCCAGGTGCCCCTCTAACAATTTTCAAAACAATCTGAGACAGAAAAACATGTTTATTGTGTTTAAGCCAGTGGTACTTTAGATGTTTCAATTACATCCAGCTAAACCTTCTCCCAGCTAATTCACTGGTTTAAAAAGGGAGCTCAGAAGAGAAACTAGAAGGGATTATACCATTTCAGGCTCTGCCAATGATTGGTCTATGTCAGACCATGGAGTAGCAATCAAGGACCATGAAAGGAAATTCCATGAGCCAGGTGGGAATTCTGATGAGTTGAGACAAATCACACCCAGAATTGCTACAGATTCCAATTTGTCAAGCGAAAGACAAAAACTCAGATTTAAAAAAAAAAAAAAATGCTGTCTTCTGATTTCAAAGTATCTGCTAGAATTAGAAAATATATTGTATGGGGGGAGGGGAAAAAGAAGATATATATGTACAAACACACACAAATGTGCACGTATACACATGTGTCCAATTGAAATATATCCATCAAATGAAAAGGCCTGAAAACCATGGTTTATGTCTTCTAAGTTAGAGTGTTTGGTTTTATGTCTTAATGTAACACTTTTGTGGCTCTAGAAATGGAATCTTCCACTTCTCCCTAGCTTTTGATATAACTCAAGACATGGAGGTAACATGGTCAAATGTAGGCAAGGATAGGAAATGGCGGGCAGGGGAGGAAAAAGACAAGATGACAAGTCAGAAGACAGGACTGACTCTGTGGCGTTTACTTAGCTTTGTGACCAGCATTTAGTAACCTAACTTCTTCTAGAATCTGATGCTGTTCCTATAAAACTTGAATCTTCAGAACTGATTCTGTAAAATCTTAATACGAAAGCACTGTAAGTTATAAATCACTTTACAAATTAAAGGTATATCTGATCAAGAATGAATACATTTAATAATTCCATGGCCACGATGAAGAGAGATCCTCTCTGAGCAAATCTGTACCAGGAGGACAAGCAGGGGGTAGGGGATGGGAGAGACTTTCCTATCCTTTGACCACAGAAGGGAAGTAGGACAGAACAGACCATCCTCTCTCTGTGTCTAGGCATTCAAGCCTTTGACCAAGAGTTCTCACGATGCATTTCAATCAAACATAACATACTAGCAGCAGCCCATAATGATAACAGAAGCAGTAAGGTGTACATTCTTATTATTCTACTTTATGCACTGAGGACTCATTCAATTCATTCATTCATTCGTACTTCTGAAGTTTGTATGGGATGACAAAACAAGTTCCTATGTAAGACCAAGGCAATAGGAGAATTGTTTAAGAGTTTAAGCAGCACAAAAGAGAGCACATTTCCAGAGGGACATTTAGAAGTATATCTTATCAGTATTGAACCCACTTAGCTTCTGCATCAGTGAGCAACTCCTGATATCTAAGTCATGCTCCAAGTTTGGACCAGCTGAATCCACTGCAGGCGGTATGACTCCCCCCAACCCTTTCCTCTAGGAAAGGAAAACTCAAACCTCCCTGACTCCTTCAGCACTGGACCAATAGAAAGCCTTCTGGAAAATGCACAAAGGCTATTAGAGGTCTATTGTATGAAAACAAAATGGCCCTAATTTTATTCATCAGCGTTTTAATCTAGCACCATCTTGCACGTCTCCAGATTTTATTAGAAAACTTAAAGACAGATCCTTTCCTCCCATAAGGCTGAGAGACCAGATCTGTCTCCTGGTAAAGGTGTGAATGTGTACTAGTGTGGACACATCACAATGATGCTCTTTCCCTAAAGCTAGGAAGAGCTGCTGCCCATCTCTTCCCAGTCTTCCGGTCATCTAAAGCTCGAATTTTTGGTGAGACAGCACATTCCCCACCAGAGGCTCATATTTCTGGAACTCTGGAATGATGGAAAAAGCAGAAATTTTTTTCAAAGGAAGCTTCGTGCTGTTTGTTTAATAGATATTTAGCAAAAGTGAAGTAGGAATGAGGGGCTCTGCTTTTATTACAACTTGAAATGCTTAAGAGGTGTAGAGCCTTGCATTCATTGTGTGGCCAATCCAAAAGACGCAGTTTAGGAAAGGCAATTTATAAATACACAGTGGCGAGAAAAACTAAGAAGAAAGGTCATTATGAAAAAGTCATTCCTTGGGGGCACCTGGGTGGCTCAGTCGATTAAGCATCTGCCTTCAGTTCAGATCATGATCCTGGGGTCCTGGGATCAAGCCCCGCATTGGGCTCCCTGCTCAGCGGGAAGTCTGCTTCTCCCTTCTCCCTCTGCCCGTCCCCCTGTTCATGCTCTCTCTCTCCCTCTCCTCTCTCTCTCAAATAAATAAATAAAAATCTTAAAAAAAAAAAAAGAGAGAAAAGAAAAAGTCATTCCTTGGAAAAGAAAATCTGAAGAGCTTTGTGTTTATTTCATAAAGGGTTTTCATGTAATTAAGTTCAAGGGGCTAAATCTTCCTCCCATTCTATCAACTGTGTTTCTGGAAGGATCTGTGCTAACTGCAGATTCACTGCTTTAGTCCTTGCCCTCTTTGATGAGTGTTGGAGGATAATGTCTAAAAAGAAAAGGTCTACACTGCAGTTTATCTATTGAAATAAAGTGTGATATACTCCCCATCAAGCTGTACAATTCCACTGTTATCCTTTTTGTTTAATCAATCAGATATGCTGAAAGCTAACAGCAAATTTCATGCTGGTAAAGGAAATTCTACACAATGAGATTTTTACATAAGAGGAGTAAGGTGTGTGGATTGTGAGGGGTAGTCATGGACTTGCAAGCAAGCATGTATCTATCTCTACATTATTGTGCCTTCTGTACTTGTCTGCCTGTGTTTGTGTCTGTGTATAGTTGTGTGGACATTCAGTTTCAAGCAGAAATGGTTTGAAAAACTAATTTTTCTGGGGAAAATAATTAACAACCTTAAGAATATCTCTGTGATTTTCAATTTCCCTGCTCACACGCACAGTCCATTCCAATAATACCATTCTGCACACACATGGGAACCTGATGAACTGTCTAATTTCCCCAATGAAATGTATTAAGTTTCACATCCAAACCCAAACTACACAGCTTACAGTTTTCAAACTAATTCTGCAATGAAACAGGCTTGCCTGATCCCCATGCAGAAACCCATATTCAAACTTCCACCAATGTCATCTTTAAACATCACTCCTCTTCTATCAACTTTCTCCCAATATCCTATTTTAATTATACCTAACAATACTCATCAGAGGTTTGGAAAAGTTATAGTGAAGATACATAAGTTTCCAAGTTAACCAGGGACTGAGTCCAGCTGACCCTCTCCTGCACCTTCACATAACCCAATCCAAGTGAGAAAAGAAAAATAAAATCAAGGGGAAGTTCAGCGAGCACCAACTTTTGAGAAGGCTCGGTTTGGTAGATTACAAATGGATTCGGATTGAAGAACGACACTGGGAACCTTCTTGGCAATTTCACTTTCCAAGACAGGATGTAGTATTTGGAAGGAGAAAGCTGAAGACAGAGTAGGTCTTGAGGCGAGCAGTGTGTACTCGATTCATTACCCATTTAACTGTTTTGGATCAACGTACTCAGAGGCCCCAGACAAACCTGGCCAACCCAAACAGAAGAGCTAGTATATGGTGAGTTTTTCCCTGATGCAGCAGGCTCTTCTCAGATGGAGTGGGTGGTGACATCAGGAATAAGGCCAGACCTAGGACCTCATGAGTACTTGGAGTGGGGGCCAACGAAGAACTGGATCTGCAAAACTGAACCCTGCCTGGTGAAACAATTCAATAAAATGGGAGCATCTTTAAGGAATTACTTCATCTCCTGGAGGCAAAAGCTTTTCAAACTTCATAGGAAATGAAAAAAGCACAAATGAAAAGAAAAATAGATTCAATCAATTGATAAAATGATAGATGTTATCACCATGAAGAAATTTAGAAGGCAAGTGAAACACTGAGAAAAACCACTTGCCTCATACTTAGCATCGGGAAGGTTAATACCATTAAGATGCAAAGAGCATTTGCAAATCAATAAGAAAAAGAACCACCTTCAAATAAAAAATGGATAATAATCCGAAAATATTTTAACAGAAATTCAAAAAAGCAGAGCTATATATGGCCAATAATATATGAAAAAAGTGTACAGCCTCACTAAAAAGGAAATGCAATTTAAAATGGGACTATTTTTCACATATAAAGTGGGATGGGGCAGGGGGGGGTGTTCAAATGACACTAACCTATGTTGGCTGCATCCTAAATACTGATCCAGGCACTGCACACAGGGGTGCAATTTGGTGCCAATTTTCTGCAGAACAACTTGGCACATATACCAAGGGCCTTAAAAAATGGGCATACTCTTTGATGCATTAATAGCTCTCACTTTAGAAATTTGCATTGAGGAAATTATTAAAGATATGAGCAAAAACTTAGTCACACAGTGTTGTTTATAACAGCCTAAATATATAATAATAGCTATTTACATGATAAAAATAAAGGCATATTCTATGGTGGAATACTATGTGACTATGAAAAATGATAAAGTAAAAGTATATTTCTTGTTATGGAAAGAAGACTAAAAATACGGTGGAACAGAAAGTCAAGTTAGAAAAGAGAATGTACAATATAATCCTTTTTTTGAGCAAACACTGTTTATGCATGCACAAAAACATACCTATTATTTAAACAACTGCTAAAAGTCAAGAAAGGTGTGTATCACAATATTACAGTGTATTTATAGGAAATTTGTCTGATTATTTTCCTATAAACTATTTATTATCAGTAAAATAAAATGTATTTTAAAAGAAAAAAAAATGAACCAAAGAGACTTCGGCAAGAATCCAGTTAGAGAAGATATATTCAGAAAATGAACAATGTTTCTGTACAAGAATAATCATTTACAATTGAATCTGAAAAGCTGCTATTCATGGTAGCAATATTGAGTAGAATATAGTTAGGTCTAAATAGGAACTTTATGCAGGACTTAATTACTAGAAATCTACGAGTTCACTAAATGATATAAAAAGAATTGTTTATATAAAGACATACCATATTTTTTACTTGAAGGGGACTATTATAAAATATAAGTAATCCACAACTTAATTCAATATGTCTGTATTGAAATTAAAATCCTGGTTGCTTTCATTTGAAATATGTGAAAATGAATTAAAAATTCATAGTAAGTAATAAGTACATAAGAACTGATTTAAAAGGGATAAGAAAAAGGGAGAATTTGTACTGCCAGATATTTAAATATACTGTAAAGTTATAATAATTAAATCACTTTCACAGAGCTTAAAAATAATAAATAGATAAGACAAACTAATAGAAAGCCAGAAGATCAAATACCCATAAGCATTTAGTGGATGATAAAAGTGGCATTCAATTAAACTAGAATAGGATGGATAGCTTTCAAGCAAATGATGCTAAGATAACTTGTTAACTACTTAATAAAAAATAAAATTAGATATCTTTGTCACACCATACACTAAAATAAGTTCCAGATGGACTAAACTGTTAAATGGAAAACATTTCTCCAATTTGGGAAATGAAAAGGCCATTCTAAGAATACAAGCAAATATGGGATCTTAAGGACAATGTTTAATAGATTTGAATATATAAAAAGTTACATCATCCATCTAATAGCACTGCAATAAACAAAAGTAAAACGCAGTGACCTGGAAAAACACCTGCAGCATATACAAATAGGAATTACCAATCTTACTATATAAAGAGCTTTTACAAATTAAGGGGAAAAAAAACCTAACATGTACTATCAGTGCAAAATGGGCAAAAACTATGACCAGGTAATTATCAAAGGAAAAATACAAATGCCCAGTAAATGTACTGGAAAACGTTCATCCTCAACAAAACTAAAAATGTGAATTTGCTGAAATGATACCTCTATACAACTACAAAATTGGCAAAGATATCTAAAATAATAGTGCATGTTCTTGGTGACCATATGGCAAACTTACTGCTGTGATACTCTGCTGGTGGAAATGTAAATGTACAGGACCCTCCAAGGAAGAACTGGACACTATGCATCAAGAAGCTTACAAATGTTCATATTCTTAAATCAGGAACCGCTACAGAAATTCTTCCTAAGGAAGTAATCAAAAGGGTGCACAAATATTTGTGTTTATCATAACTTAGTTAATAAAAACCCTAAGTGTCCAATAACAGGTGACAGGTAAAATAAATGACTGTGTATGTATTCAATGGAATAGTATGCAGCTAATGTAGCTATCGAATAGCTACATTAGATACATAATACACGAGTGCAGATCATTTTTGATCTAACAAATGAAAAATGCAGGCTACAGAACAGCAGGACACCACTGTGGTGAAAAGTACGCACAAACGTGCACGCTGGGCGGCTGTTCAACAACATGTAAACAGTTTTTTAAGGGTGATATAGTTCCACCCCCCCCCCTCATTTTTCCTCCTTTCTGTTTCATTCATTCTACAAATAATTGGCTTGCTGGTATGTGTCAGACATTTCTGTATGTTCCGAATTTTCTTCAACTGAATATGTATTACTTGGTAATCAGAAAAAGTTAAATTATGTGAAAGTCCATCCTCTATAACTGACTTCCTCTTCCAGATGCTAAAAACCCTGCAAAGGTCTCAGAGTAAAAATAAAAAACGCATGCAGTTAAACGAGTATCAAAAGCATAAAATAAAAAAGGAATTGAACTATTCAGTTCGCTCTACCTCTTACCTTTAGAGACCCTTCATAAAACACACTCACTCACCTGTTCCAGCTTGGACACGGTCTGTCCCCTGCAAGTGTGAACGTGAACCGCATCTTAAGGACCCCTTCCTAAGACGGCCCTCAAAGAAGACCGCTCTGAGGAGCCTGCCATCTCGCTAAGCGGTTAAAATCCACGACCCGCTGGGACCCTCTCAACAATAGGAAGGTGGGTTTGACTCTGATTCTGGGCACTGGGACTTGACGTGGGGAGGCGGCGGCTTGCCCGAGGCGGAACCCGGGTCGGAGGTGAGCCGGCAGCACAGGGTGGGCAGGGCCGGGGGCGAGGGCCGCGGCCGGGAGGGGCGGGCGCCTTACCGCGGCTTGCTGGAAGGCGCCCTTGGTGTAGGTGCCGCCGCCGCGGTAGGTGATGGCCGGGATCTCGCGGCTGAGCAGCGCGCACTTGTGCTGGTGCGCGCGGCGGTGGGAGATGTAATCGACGCGCGGCACCACGTTGTTCTTGGACGAGAAGGTCACGATGGCCACGCGCGTGGCCGTGGGCACCACGGGGAAGTCGGACAGCAGCTTGCGGACGAACTTGAGCTCGCTGAGGAAGTTGGCTTGGCCCACGCTGGACGACTCGTCCACCAGGAAGACGAGCTCCAGGCGCTCGCTGAGCTCCCGCAGCCGCCGCACGCGCCGCCGGAACGCCTGGCCCAGCCGCTCCACTTTGCTCTCCGCCGCGTCCTCGCCGGGCGCCGGCGGCGCCGGCAGCCGCCCCGGGGC
>NW_024424119.1:38199920-38348186 GCF_017311325.1 Ursus maritimus
CCCCCCCCCTCATTTTTCCTCCTTTCTGTTTCATTCATTCTACAAATAATTGGCTTGCTGGTATGTGTCAGACATTTCTGTATGTTCCGAATTTTCTTCAACTGAATATGTATTACTTGGTAATCAGAAAAAGTTAAATTATGTGAAAGTCCATCCTCTATAACTGACTTCCTCTTCCAGATGCTAAAAACCCTGCAAAGGTCTCAGAGTAAAAATAAAAAACGCATGCAGTTAAACGAGTATCAAAAGCATAAAATAAAAAAGGAATTGAACTATTCAGTTCGCTCTACCTCTTACCTTTAGAGACCCTTCATAAAACACACTCACTCACCTGTTCCAGCTTGGACACGGTCTGTCCCCTGCAAGTGTGAACGTGAACCGCATCTTAAGGACCCCTTCCTAAGACGGCCCTCAAAGAAGACCGCTCTGAGGAGCCTGCCATCTCGCTAAGCGGTT
The DNA here is from genome assembly GCF_017311325.1 of Ursus maritimus. NCBI lineage: Eukaryota > Metazoa > Chordata > Mammalia > Carnivora > Ursidae > Ursus > Ursus maritimus. Next base: position 38,200,377 of record NW_024424119.1, read on the forward strand.
AAAATCCACGACCCGCTGGGACCCTCTCAACAATAGGAAGGTGGGTTTGACTCTGATTCTGGGCACTGGGACTTGACGTGGGGAGGCGGCGGCTTGCCCGAGGCGGAACCCGGGTCGGAGGTGAGCCGGCAGCACAGGGTGGGCAGGGCCGGGGGCGAGGGCCGCGGCCGGGAGGGGCGGGCGCCTTACCGCGGCTTGCTGGAAGGCGCCCTTGGTGTAGGTGCCGCCGCCGCGGTAGGTGATGGCCGGGATCTCGCGGCTGAGCAGCGCGCACTTGTGCTGGTGCGCGCGGCGGTGGGAGATGTAATCGACGCGCGGCACCACGTTGTTCTTGGACGAGAAGGTCACGATGGCCACGCGCGTGGCCGTGGGCACCACGGGGAAGTCGGACAGCAGCTTGCGGACGAACTTGAGCTCGCTGAGGAAGTTGGCTTGGCCCACGCTGGACGACTCGTCCACCAGGAAGACGAGCTCCAGGCGCTCGCTGAGCTCCCGCAGCCGCCGCACGCGCCGCCGGAACGCCTGGCCCAGCCGCTCCACTTTGCTCTCCGCCGCGTCCTCGCCGGGCGCCGGCGGCGCCGGCAGCCGCCCCGGGGCTCCGGGCGCGGCCTCGGGGAAGAGGCGGAAGCTGAAGTTGCGCGACGGGGACATCTGCTGAAAGGTCGCCCAGCCCGAAACGAGAGCCAGACCCCAGCAACAAAAGGCCAGGCGCGGCCACATCGCGCTGGAGACGGAGCGGCCGGCCCGGAGCGCAGGCGTCGGCCCCCGGCGCGGAGAGACGCTCGGCCGCCCGGCTCGCGGAGGGGCGTGCGCGGCGCGGGCGCGGGGCGGCGGCCGGAGCCTCGGCGCCCTCTTAGCCCAGCCTGGGGACACGGGCGGACTCCCGCGGCTCGGGGGCTCGCAGGCAACGGCGCGCGCTCTCTACCCCTCGCGCTCTCGCCTTTTTTCTTCCCTCTCTCCTCCTCCCTCTCTCCCCGAAGCCTATAAAATGTTTGAAGGAAAGGGGGCAGTCAAGAAAAATCGCCCGCGTCCCTCCTTCTCCCTCTCTTCCTCCTCTCTCTGTCTCTCCCGCTCCCCTCTCCTTCCTCTATCTCTGCCTCTATCTCTCTCCTCCCCCTCTCCTTCTCCTCCCGGGATCAGGCCAAAGACTCGGAGATTCCATGACACCAGAACCCCGCGTCTGTCAGGCTGTCAACATTCCCGCAGCAAGCGCACCAGCGCCGAAGCCCTGATTGATCCCATATGTCTGGCAGGAGCTGCAGAGGAATTCACTGGAGATGGATCCAGATACCGAGAGTGCCACAGTAATTGGAAACACTTTGTAGAGGAAAACACACACGGACTGGCCAGCGAGTTGAAAGCATCCTTTGAAAACTGCTTGCTCACCTTTTGGGTCTCTTTTTCCCCCTCCGGTGCCCCACAACCCTCACCAAATGGATGTTTACTTTACGTTTAATTTCTTATCAGTGGTGTGTGTGAGTGTGTAGACTCTTGAGGGCCCCCTCAGACCACATCATATCGGGACTGCATCTACCCCTAACACATCGCATGGGGATGGCTGGTCCTGCCGCTTCATCCATGCATTTCTTTATTCACTCGTTTGTTCATTCCTTCATTCACTCAACAAATTTCTTTGAGCACCTATGATGGGCCAGGACACCAGGAATATAATGAGGAACAAAAATTGCCAGGGATCTTGTCCCCAGGGAACTTACAGGGTAACAAGTGAGGTGATCATTAGCCAGATATTCCACAAACCATATATATAATTACAACCCTCAATGCTAAGTGCTACAAAGGAGATCTCAGGTAGACAGACTTGACCTTGAAGAGGTCAGGGAAAACTTCTCTAAGAATGTTTGTGCTGCAATCTGACGAATGAGTAGGGGTCCTTTTTCCCCGGTCCCCTCTCATGTGTTTGTGGTCTGTTTCAACAGGCAGGACCCACAGAGGCCTATCTCCTTGACTTTGAGTGGTACCTGGCACATAGCTACCATGAAACACAAGTTGCCCCCTGGGTGTGGTTTTTCCAAAGCAAGATCCCAAAAGTAAAAGCACACTTTGCATTAGAAGCAGGGAACGCGGTTAAAATATTCCGGCTAGGAGTCAGAAGTCGTGTGAAGAAAGGCCCCCGCAGTTACATAAACCACCTCAACTAAGTTACTTCCAATCCTTGGCATCAGTTTCTGCATCTATTTCACAATGGAATTCAATGATCTTCAAGTTTCCTCTCTCTAGTATCAGATAATTTAATTCCATCTATATTTAATGGAATTCCTTCATTGAGAGATATCACAGTGTATTGTTTGAAATGTTAGGATTCTGGAATCAGTTTGCCTGAGATGAAATCTCGGCTCTGCCATTCACTAGTTGTATGACCTTGCTTATCTGTAAAATGGAGTAATAACAATAGTCTGGTAGGGTGACTGTGAGGAACTAATCACAAAAACTTAAAGTTCTTAGGACAGGGCTTAGAATATAATGTGTCTTCTATAAATGCTGATTTTATCATCACCACCTTTAATCATGAACATTCTTCAAACTCTTATTTTTCTAACAATATTTATTGACCACCTATCATGTGCCAGAATGTTAGATACTGAGGTTTTTAAAGTTGACTAAGACTCAGTTCCAGTCTGGAAGTTCAAAGGATATCAGAAGAGAATATAATTTGCAAACATTTACAAAGCAGTAAGATAAATGTAGGAATGGAGAAGGGGGAGCAAGAAGGAGAAAGGTCGAAATCCTCCTGGGGAATGAGCAAGACCTTGGTTGAGCTGAGACTTTAAAAAAAGAGAGAGAGTTTTTCCAAATTGTATCTACTCTGTTTTATTTCAAACACATCATTAAGAGCTAACATTTCAGGACTTGGATGTGCCAGGCACCATGGCAACTACGATGTGTACTAGCTCATGTGTTCTCCACAAAACTCCGGGGAGGTAGACAATTGCTCTAGGACTCTTTGCTTGCAAGCAATACGCACCCAACTTCTCCTCATTTAAACAAAAGGGCACTTCTTGGCTCATATAACTAAATTGGGGAAAGGGCAGGGGTGGAACTAAAAGGCTTGGAAAGGAAATCAAGAACTACCTAGATCTTCCATTTTTCTCTCCCTTATGCTTATTTTGGCATGTTAGATTTGGTCTCTATCTCCAGATTTATGGTCTGAGAAGGAAAGACGCTTCTCCTTAAGTTTAAAAAGTTATGAAAATCACTACCACCACGACCTTAAAGAAGGAATCCACTAGAGCAGGCATGGGTTACATGCCCATCCCTTAGCCCACTCTGTGATTGAGGGGTTGGGTCATCATAATCGTCCTAACTGAGCTCATATGCTCACTGTGGCAGAGACTCCTAGTCACCTACCCACCATATCTGGTCTCACCTCCTTCAGGTAATAGAGCTCCTGAGTTTTAGCTGGGCATATGGTATTGAAATAAAGACTACATATCCCAGCTATCCTTGCAGCTGGGATGTGGCCATATAACTAGGTTCTGAATATATATATATATATATATATACACACACACACACACACACACACACACACTGTTTTTGTGTGGCAGTTTCTAGAAGATCTCTTTAAAAGATAACTGCTATTTTTTACCTGTTGTCTCTTCCTTTCACCCCTTAATCCACCTTTCTACCTGGAACATGATTATGGCATCAGAACTCTAGTAGCCATCTTGGACCGTGAGAATAACAGTCACATTCTAGCAATGGGTGAGTAATAAGCTGGAAGGCGCCTGACTTCCTGCAGACTTCGTGGAACAGAACCACCATACTCATCTCAGATTTCCCATCTACCCACTTTGATATTGACTTTCCTGTCACGTTCAGCTGAACTTGGTCCTAATAAACCCAAGCCTGTAGCCAGGGGCTATCTTTCAATACATGCTTTGCTTTACGTAAGTGCTGTGGAAGAAAAAAGGAGAACATAATGAATTGCTCATGGGCTCCTGAAGTTGTCCTCAATGGTGACACACATCACTTCTGCCCCATTTCATTGGCTAAAGAAAGTTATATGGCCATCTCTAATTTCAAAGGGAATAGGGAAGTACAATCCTACCATATTCTCAGGAAGCAGAAAGCTAGAAATATTTGATGAATAGAATAATTATCAAATTGAGTCACACAACGAGAAGACAGTTGAGTTCACAGTGCAAGGGAGGGGGCAGGGGGGAGGGGGGAAGGGAGAAAAAGCAAAGGAATGATAAAAGCCTGGAAAGCTTAGCCTACCCTAAAATTTAGGAGGTTCCTACAGGAAAGAGTTACAAATCAGTTTCTGCAAGGGCTTTCTGATCTTTAGTTTGGGACAGTAAGTCTACCTGATGCCTGCTAATATTTACATATAACTGTGGTAAATTATGTAACAGTGCCTAATTCTAACAGGGGTTTTAATTAAGCACTCGTGGGGATTAGGTTATAGTCTTCTTTTCTACCTTCTTCATCCCAGCCCATCTTGGAATCTTTGTCTTTCTTTGCATTAAAAAACACTGGATTAAATCAAAATATAGTTATTAAAATATTTTTAAAAACTAAATGTGTCATAAGGGTACCTGGGTGGGTCAGTTGGTTAAGCGTCTGACTCTTGATTTCAACTCAGGTCATGATCTCAGGGTCGTGAGATCAGCCCCATGTGGGGCTCTGTCCTGGGTGTGGACCCTGCTTCTGATTCCCTCTCTCCCCCTCTCCCTCTGCTCCTCCCCCACACCCCTGCTCATGCACATGTGTGCGTGCTCTCTCTCTCTCTCAAAAAAGAAAACAACAAAAACTAAATATGTCATATAGTAATACATGTACTTCTTCATGATCACATTAAATAACATCATCTATCCACTGTTCCAGTAAATGCCTTATTTTCAAAGCAGGGATGAAGGCGAGATTTTGAGGTATTTGGCATGGGTCTAGGCACATTTAAAGCTCCCTGGATAATTCTGACACATGCCCCCAGGGTGAGCACATAAGCCAACATGTCATCGTGTACTTGCAATAGGCTGAACAGTCAGGACTATGTTCATCATTCTCATGGGAAGAGAGTGGGGACATAGAGAACTTTATTAAGACTGCAGTTCCAATCTTGGCACTACTCCGCAGAGCTCTCTAGTGTATATATTCTCTAGTCTGAAGCAGTGGTTCTTAATAGGAGTTGACTTTGCAGGGAACATTGGGCAAAATTTGGAAATATTTGGGGGGAGAGCAGTGTTACTAGTATCTAGTATACAGGCCAGAAATGCAACTAAACATCCGAGAAGGCACCAGAGAGCCCCCACAACAAAGAATCATCCAGACCAACATGTTCATAGTACCAAGGTTCAGAAACCCTGGCTTAACCCACTATAAATGACAGACACAGAATATGATAAACTTTCATGATATCCAAAAACTAAGATTGAGAAGCAACCAAAAGGTACTGAAATGGCAACTAGAGCTACACTGGGAGGGAAAAAAATCACCCTGGCTTCATTCCATAAAATAAGGACTTCTATGAAAAAAACTGTTGATGCAGTCAGGGATGGGAGATGCATTACATTTTTCTCACCACCTGTGTGCTGACTCAGAGAACCAGAGTTTGATCAGAGACTAATTTCCATCCCTGCCTATCTACTGAGACCTGTGCTGGCGGACACCCACCCTCCAGCCCACCCTTCAGGGCAACCATCTTTCCACGTTGATGTAAAAAGATAGGACACGTGTGTGTTTGGGGAAACACGGAGGCGGGGCAAGGAAGACAGCAGAGTCATGCCGGCAAAGATCCTTCTGAGACATCAGGAATTAAGTCAGGTAAATGGAAGTAGAGCAGGAAATTTTTTCGGATTCCATGTGTGCTGGGAATGGTGTCTGGTTTTAAAATCTTTAACACCGTGTTAGCTAATGCTTACAGGATAGGCAGTAATGACAGGAGGAAGATGCCCCCTTGTGACTGTATTCTATGAGTATCTTTTTGTTGTGAGTTTAACAAAGATAGTCTCCCACATACAGAGGTTGGAAAAATAAACCACCCTACATGCTTGTTTAAGTAGAAATTACCTGAAGATGGAGTTTAGGATAGAAAAGCCCTAGCAGCAGACATTGCAAACAATTTAAAAAGCCATATCTGTAAATAAATGTTGCAAACCTGGTTACAACACTAGACAGCCTGAAAAAATTTTAAACGCACATTATTTTCTGTGCTTTATCTCATTTAATCCTGCCATAAATCCTGAGATAAATATCACGGTCACTCCATTTTTGTAGGTGAAGTAATAGAACTTATAAAGGTACCCACGGAATCTAGAAATAGAAATGGTTTATTGCGATTACCTTTCGATGCATGGCATGTTCTACGTGCAGTGCTTTGGTGGCGATGCAATCTTGCAGTGAGGTGGAGCCATTAATGTATCATTTGTGTTGATCTCTGCATTCCTATCTATGATGTGCTGCCCTCAGATAATTTAGTGACTGATTTCCACAGGATAAACCTGAGCCTTTAACAAACTCCAGAGGAAGGAATCAAAGGAGTTCTGATCTGGTAGTCTACTCCACACAAGACCATCAGCCAATTCAGTTCTGGAAATTATCCAAAGAGTCCCTTCCCTTTCTGGAGGAATGGGGTAGTGTGCCAGCCTGTTGGAACTGCTCCTGGCAACCCGCCCCAAGTCTGTCATATGCGGGTACTAACTGGTCGTTTGACATGATGATATTCATCTCTTCAGACATGTGGCTTCAAAGAAAATGGTCCCAAGACACGTGCTTTGCACAGGTCACATCACACCATCACCCTTGCCTTGTATTTGGGTGGCTAAAGTCCAGTGGAGGTTGTCTTGATCGTCTCCTGACGCAACACTGCATCTACCATTTGCTGGCCTCCCTATTCAAATGAAAAGTAACTTGGTCTCTGAACAGTCTTGGGAAAAGCAGGTGTTCTTATCCAGGAGAACCGAGTACCAAGAACACATTTCCAAAAAACAGCTGGGGTCATCCTCGGCTAAACTTTGCAGGATTTGCATCTTGACCTGGCGAAAGGCACGTGTGTTGAGAATCTTACATGTGGTACTGCCAGGCACTGCAAGCTTCTAGAATGCTCTGTAGGCTGACCTTCTTCAGGCTGGCCATTATGTTCACAGTGACCATTTCCTTTACTTCTTCAGAAACAGTCATCCACAAAGGAGTGTGCCCCACACATTGCCCATAGCCTTGAATGGTGAACCAGTTTTCCAAAGGTGCATGGGAGATGTTATTTATTTCAGAAGGACACGCATGGAAGGACTCTTTAGATCCACTGATAGGACCAGCCCGTGTGTCCACTCAGAAGTAGCAGCTTAACGTGTTCATCTTTCGTCATCTTCAATCTGTAAAAAATAAAATAGTATCATCTATGTTTCTAGATATAACATTCAAAGTCAAGGCTTGAACCAAACTCTGTGATTTCCAACATAATCCTAGAGGTTGCTCTGCTAATAACAAATAATAATGATGGTAAAAGTTTTAAAAAGGCACGTTCTTTTTATCTCTTTTCCTTCTCCTACCAGTGTGTGAAATACAGAAGGATCAGTAAGGATAACTGATTTCCTATTGACAAAGTATACGACCGCCATTCTCGTTCGGAGGCAGCTCTAACTATGGTTACTTTATAAATTTTATTTTTAAGATTATCATGCAGTAAAACTGACTTCATGTGTGTACAGTTCCATGGATTCAGACACATATAACAGATTCATGTAACTACAACCACAATCAGTATAGAGAACGGGTCCATTCACTCCAAAAAACTCCCTCTGTGGTTATGCCCTTTCCTCACTCCTAACTCCCAGGCAACCCACTTACCTGTTCTACAATACTATGGTTTTGTCTTTTTGAGGATCATATAAATGAATCATACAATATGTATTTTTTGGAGACTTTTTTTTCGCTTAGTGTAGTAACTTTGAGATTCTTCTGAGTTTGTATACAGGTTTTTGTGTAAACTTAAGATTTCATTTATTTAGGCTAAATACCCAAGGATGGGATTACTAGATCATTTGGCAAAAGTTTATTTAGTGTTATAAGACACTGCCAAAATGTTTTCAGAGTGGTATATATACCATTTCTCATTCATGAGAGAAACAGAAATGTGTGAGAATTCTAGTGGCTATGAATCCCATCCAACATTTGCTGGAATAATCTGGCACAAATCCTCTTAGTTATTGTTCATCTGAAAATGTGTTTATTTCACCCTAATTCCTGAAGGCTATTTTGCTGGAGATGTATATTATATTTATAGCTACAAACACAGATTATAAAAAGATCTATATAGAGAGATATAGAAATATAGGTAGATCAATAGATATAGATATACTTACATATATAATTGTATAACTATGTATAATTGTAGATTGATAGTCCCCCCCCCTTTTTCTATTGCCTTGAGTCTACTATTGGGCCCATTTAGTAAATTTTAAATTTCAGTTCTTGTATATTTCAGTTCTCAAATGTGCATTTGATTCTTCTCCATATCATCTATTTTTCTATTTGTTTCGTGTTTATAATTGTTGAGACATGTGTATGATACCTTCTTTAAAGTCTTTGTGATGTAATTCCAATTATATCATCCTAATATCTGCCATCTTAACCATGCAAGTTATGATTTTTTTATATGGTAAGTAATTTTTAATTGTATCCTGAATATTTTAAATATACAATTCTGGATCTTATTTAAATCCCTTAAAAAGTGTTGATGTTTTCATTTTAGTTGGCAGTTAACCTGAGAAGTTTCAGGTCACAAGATCCAATGATCCTTTTGTAGGTGTTAGTTCCAACGTTAGTTCAGATTTCAAAGTTTTTGCAATGCGATTAGGACTTCCCTCTACGTGAGTTCCCCGGTGATCAATCTAGAACTTGGGTGGCATTCAGTTCAAATCAAGATCAAATCCATGCATGAGCAGCCAAGAAGATCCCAACCCCTTTGTTTCGCATGACCTCCCATTATATTCCTAATTTCTGGGGCTCCCCCTTTCAATCCTCTACCCAAAGAGCTGATATTTTAGTTGCCCTGCTCTCCTGCACACTCCAGGGACTACGTTTGCATGTGGGCCAAATGGCAGGAGGACAGACAGCTTTCCCTACACCCTCCTGGATTTACAACTCTGCCGATAAGAGAGGAAGGTTCTTCCTCCAAGACTTGGCTCCACAAATTCTGGTTGCATTGCAGACTCTGCAATCACTGCAGCTGTCAGGAGACTGACTGAAGTTTGGGAAGTATGAAAGCAGAGAAAGTAAAAACAAATTACCTTTCTTTCTCTCTGCACCAGTACCTGCCTCCTTCAGGGTTTTGGACTGTTGCATTCAACCCTGGGGAATCCTGGAGGGGAAGAAAATGGTAAACTCACTGCTGGCATTTTGAACTCCGATCTTCTTCCCCAAGTCCCCTGCTACTATTAACTCTTCTGAGTCCTTAAATAGTGACCCCGTGCCTCCTGTACAGACTTTATAGCTGTATTCAGTGAAAGAGACAGGGTGGAGTAAACTTATTCCATCTTGCGTGGAATTGGAATCATCACTTTATACTTTGAATAACAATTTTATTTTCCTCCATTACTCTTCCAAGGTTATTTTTTCATTTAAAGTTTTATATCTTTTCTTAAGAAAGTTTTAGTAATTAACATTTTCTTAGGAAATTGTTCTTGAATGTAAATTTAAAAATGTATTAACAGAGATTTCAGTAGCATACATTTCCAATTATTGTATTCTCTTCTACATGTACGGTATCATTTCGTTTCTTTCCAATATTATATATGGATCATTTTACTTTTTCTGCTCTTGATTACTTGCATGAGCATTTTATCTATTGTGCTTTTTAGAGACCCAACACTTGGAATTTCTGTTTTCTGATACGTTAACTTATGCTTTTACCCAGAACAATTCCTTTTGCAGTTCTTGACTTGAATCCTTTGTTCATTTATTTTTATTTATTCTGCTTTTTAAATAGAGCTCTTAGAGATATCATTTTCCACAGAGCCTAGCTTTAGCTAAATCTTATGTGTAATGCATGATTATTTTCTAAACACCCTACAGTTGGACTTTTATTTCCTCTTTGGCCCAGAAATTATTGAAGTGGGTGATTTATTTTATTTTATTTCTATGTTATTATTTTAACACCAAGTGTTTGTACATTTTGTTAACCTATTTTAAAATTAATTCCCAGGTTTATTTCATTGAGGCCATAGAACAGGTCTGTTCTTATTGAAATCTTTGGTGGCCTAATATATGTCATTAGGTTTTGAGACATTTTTAGTTGTAAGATCTAAATTTTTCTCTTACAAATCAGTTTTACTGTACACACTATCTAAATGCTCTATATCCTTATTCACTTTAATTTATCCCATCTGTTCAAGACTGAAAGTGCATTAAACTCTGGTACAGTCATTTTTTGAATATTTATACTTATATTTTTAGCTTTGCTTTATGTTTTTGTGATATATTAAGTTTTATGCATAAATGTTCAGAACGGTTATATATTCTCTGTGACTAAAGATACACTCATTAACAAAGTAATTTCAAACTTTAGCAACATAAAATTAGCCTTTACTCATTTAACATATTTACTTTGAATTTTACTATGTCTGGATGGCACCTCAGCTTTATTATAATTATTACTATAATTATTATTATTAATATCACTATTTTCAATTTGCTTGCTATTTCCTTACTTAGTCTTTTTTATCCCCTCTTTTAGGCTGTCTCTCTTCGATACGCCTTAGGAGGATATTAGATTTCTGATAGACTTTAGAGAGAAATATAAGTTAAACCATAAATAAGAGAGAAGAATATAGAGATGAACATTTATAAGATTTTAGAGCAGAAAAGAATGTTTTAAACATGCAAACAAAAGAAAAAACCATGAAGAGAAACATTAATTTATTTGACCACATAGCACTGAACATTTTATTCATCATAAAATATCATTAAATAGATTAGAAGGAAAAAGACAGATTGGAAAATGGCAGAAAAAATCTTGTTATCCTTACATATAAAGCACTCTTGTAAGTCTACATTAGCAAGACAACTGAAAATATGGACAAAGGATAATGGAAAAGCTATTCACAAAAGAATAAATTGAGGTGGACACCGAGCATATGAAAAACCATTCAACTACATTTTTAACTGTGGAACTAGGCATTATAATAAAAACAAGAAACTTTTTTCTTTGCATTTCATGTTGGCAAGAACTACTGAATATATCTTCAGCCCCAGACTGGCTAAGGCTGAGTAGCAGACGCAAAGCACACGTGTTTCTATTCTTCCACCCCTCATCGAAGTTAAACATCACTAATTTATCTTAGCAGTCTTTGCTGCTGGGCCCACAGGTAGCCTTACAGCCCTTCTCATAAAGAAGTCCCAGGTCACCACTACTAATTAATCGATGCTGGTGCTCCAGATGGACTCTATCTGCCATTGCCAAAGTTTGATGAAAGTGGGGCTGTTATACATTGTTAGCCGTGGCAGCCTGATTCAATGATAGGAGTTTTTTTTTTAAATTATAATGATCATATTCTTTAACAAGGCATCCTCTCAAAGGAGATACTCAGAAATGCGCACACATTTATGTACAAGGCTCAGATTTATAGTACTAATTACAAAAGTGACATGTTGGGAATATTGGCAATAATCTTAAAATAATACAAGAATGGTTAAAGTATATTTGATGCATACAAAGAAAATTTACAATTACTATGCTTATGTTTTCAAAAAAGTTTAATACTCTAAACATGCTCAATACATCCTGCTAAATTGGGAGGCAGGGAGGCAAGAAATACACTTGTGTAATGTGAATGAAAAAAAAAATACACATAGAAAAAACGATGCAAGGAAACATAAAAATGTAATAATGTTTATCTTAAGGTAGAACAATTGCTATGGATGGTTATTTCATTCATTATAGTTTAAGCTACAGAATAGACCTTTGTATCCCCATCCAGATAGTGTTGAGGAGGCCATATAGAGGATGTGACTGCCGGTTGACCTTGAGCAGGACCCAGGCAGTTGGAGACTACCTACCACCTTCCCTGTCCTTGGAATGTATCTTCTGCCCACCATTCCCACAATAGAAAGCATTTTCAAGGAAGCAGCCCTGAGAGAGCAATGTGTTGTTGAGACCATCTGGATGGTATATGTGACTAAACCCAGTTAAAGCCTCTAAATAAACTCTTAAGATTCTAGTAGGTGGGTGTGGAGGTCTACTGATCTTTTAGCCGACAAGTCTCGTACATAAATTCCCTTGCTTTGTTAAACCTGACATCTATCCATCTGGAGTGGTCTGCCTCTTTCTTCGATCTCTCTCTGCCCTCTATGCAGAGGGGCAAGTTTCAGATTACTCCTGGGAAACTTTCAAGTTTGAGAACCAAGAATATATATATTATGAAATATCAGTGGTATCCTAGGGTTAAGTAATTTAATATTGTAAACCTCCCAAAATGTCTATATCTAATATAAAAATGTTTTTTTTCAAATTCTGGTTTTATGTACATAGTGGTTTCTGATGATCAATTGTGTATAAACCACCCTAAAACTTAATAACTTGAAACGATTATTATTATCCATTATGATTTTGTCAGTTAACTGGGATCAGTTGACTGGGTCTCATTTGGTTCTCATGTGATTCCAATTACACAGAGGCTGTGGCTGGAGCTACCTAGAGGCTCAACTGACCAGGACATCCAAGATGGCTTCTTCACTCACATGTTTGAAACTCAAGGCATCTCCATGTAGTTCTCTCTCCAAAAGAAAAGCCCAGACTTTTGACATGGTGGCTCACAGCTTCAGCAGGCAGGGAGCAGAACCGCTGGATCCCTGAAGAGTGATGACTGGAGATGGCATGGCATCACTTCCACCATACTCCAGTGAACAAGCAGATAGGAAGCCTGTCTAAATTCCAGGGTGTGGAGAAACAGACTCTACCTCTTGATTGGGAAGCAGTGAGATCACATTGCAGAAAATCGCGTGGCATGGAAATTATCACCGCGGACATCTTCAGAAAATACACTCTATCACTCAGTATTAGAAGCAAATCTATCACCTTTAAGGATCTCTTACCTATTCTTCAACTTGCCAGCCTCATAGCTAAGAATTCTAATCCTTCAAAGAGCTTTAATGTACTCAATGGGTCTTAAGCTGATGGAAAGTCTAAAAAAATAGGAACTTCTCTCTTATTTCACTACTTGATAAAGGACCAATTTGCAGTAGCTTAATTTATCCCTTATGGAATGTGATTTGATCTCAGACTTATAATGTTTGCAAACTTGAACAGTTTAAAATGAAATAACATACTCCACTAACTTCTGTTCGTCATGTTAATCTATGCCTTGTTTTCCTCCAGCCAGATGTTTCTTGTACTTCATTTGCCTAACAATATTCAGACTAGGAAACGATTCAAGCATTAAAATGATGCACCAAACATACCCACATTTATTTTCCATATCCTTGGCTCTTTCTAGATCTGTCTTGCATTTTTCAACATCCTTAATTTCTATTGAACCCAGATGGAATCTATGTTCGCCAGGAAAGAAAGAAAACCAAACATGTGCTGGTATTTTATATTCTTCCATGCTATATGGAAAAGGTCTGAAGATATAATATGCTCTTTAAAACACGCACACCAGGCATTTAGTTGAAGAAAGTGTGGTAGGCAACTTCTGAAATGGCCCCTAACGACTCCTGCCTCTTGACTTCCGTGCCATTTTGTAATTCTTTCCTTTTGAATGTGGGTTGGACTTAATGACTTTCTTCCAACAAATAAAATATGGCAAAAGTGTTGGGATGTCACTGTCAAGATTAGGTTACAAAAGACTCTGTTTTCCATTTTGTTCACTCTCTTTCACTGTCTCCCTCTCTTGCTCTGAGGAAAGCCAGCTGCCATGTCATGAGATGCCCCATGGAGAGGTCCACATGGCAAGGAACTCATGTCTCTGGCCAACAGCCAACAAGGACCAGCAGCCTGTCAACAGTTATGTAGTGAGCTTCAGAGTGGAACTTCTGAAGCCTGTCAACAGCTGTATGTTCTGAAGCAGACCCTTCCACTGCCAAGCCTTGAGAGGACTGCGGCCCTGGGCAGCAGCATGACTTGCATGATGACACGCAAACTTTGCGAGATGCTATGAGCCAGAAAATCCAGCTTAGCAACACCTAAAATCCTGAACTATGGAAAATGTCAGATACTAAATGTTTGTCATGTTAAGCCACCAAATCTTAGGGCAATTTGCCGTGGCAGCAGCAATTTGCGTCCCTAAAATTTATAGAGAAAGCTCATATCTTGGGCTCTAAGAACAAAGAAAAGAGCCCCTGTGGTCCAAAGTGTATGGAGAGAATCAGCATTATTTTTTTTCTCTCTTTTCTCTTGCTACTTCATCCTGAGGGCAGTCCTGGTAGCACAGTCTATACACAGAGTGGGGAGATAAAACTCCGCAAGAAATTCTGGCTTAAAGTATAGGGGAAATTCCAGGAAGTAGGCAGCTAGAGGAAGATTCCCTAATTCTATGTATGAACTGATACAAGTTGTCATTCATGAGCTGCAGGTGAGTGAACAGACACAAAGAAGAATGGCTTTGAGAACTGAGCCACAATATAAACCACTACCCACAGCCCTGCCTAACCTCTCTACGGGGCATGTATGGAGCAGACCCAAGCAACACAGAAAAGAAAAGTCTTTGAAAACTAAACTCACACCAGAATCACCACCCACAGAAAGAGAGAGAGAACTTGTAGTCTAAACCTAACTGGATTGATTGTCTGCTAAAATAAAATAAAATAAAATAAAATAAAATAAAATATGACTGGCATCTCCAAAGGATTTTCAAAGAACCCAGAATCTCACAATATATCTAAAATATGAAGGATATAACCTAAAATTCAGTGAAAAAGAAAAATCTGATCACGTTTCAAGGGAGAAGACAATCAACGAATTCAAACCCCAAAATGGCCTAAATATTTCTTACCAAAGATGTTAAAGCAGCTATTATACCCATGCTCCCTAAGGTAAAAGTGAATATTCTTCAAACTATTTTTTCTCTTTTTTCCTTTTTCTTTTTCTTAATTTTTACTATTGCATGCAGAGATAACACTTCACTATGTAAAGGCATTTCTTCTATAGAGCCTTTGTGTTCAAACTGGGTTTGTTTGTTTGTTTTTTTCCTTTTTTCTTAAGTTTTACTCTTGCATACAGAGATAACATTTCACCTACATAGAAGCATTTCTTCCAAAGAGCCTTTGTGTTCAAACTGTTTCTTTTTTCTTTTTTCCTTTCTCTTCTTCAGTTTTATTGCTGCATGCAGAGATAACATTTCACCTACATAGAAGCATTTCTTCCACAGAGCCTTTGTGTTCAAACTGTTTTTTCCCCTTTCTTCTTTTTTTTCTTAAGTTTTATGGTTGCAAGCAGAGATTACATTCCACCTACACAGAGGCATTTCTTCCAAAGAAAGGTGAATGTTCTTAAAATGCATAGAAAAGTAGAATTTTTGAGCTGAGAAACTGTAAAAATGAACCAGACAGAAATTTAAAAATCAAAAAATACATTATCTGAAATTTTAAAAAATTATTGGATAGGTCTAATGGCAGAAGGGGATGACAGAGGAACTATTTAGTAAACTTGAAAATAGATAAAAATTATCCAGCCTGAAGGGCAGTCAAAAAAAGATTTTAAAAAAAGAAAACAAAGGCACAGTTACCTGTGGGACAATATCAAAGTTCTAATATTCATGTCACTGGAGTCTCAGAAAAAGAGAAGAAATTAATGGATGCAAAAATATATATATTTGAAGAAATTATAGGTAGATACCTCTTAAATTTTGTGAAAGACATAAATTTACAAATTCAAGAAGTTCTGAGAACCCTACATAGGATAAACTAAAAAACAAATCAAAATTAAAAAATCCCCATGCTTAGCCAGACATATCAAAAAACAAAAATATATATATATCAAACTACCAAAAAACTACCAAAAAACAAAATTTGTGTTATTTCTCATCAAAAACCATGGAGGCCAAAGATGGTGAAATAACGACTTCCAAGTGCTAAAAAAAAAAAAAAAAAAAAAAGAATTATCAACCCAAAGTTCTAGATCCAATAGAAAAGTTCTTGAGGAATGATGGCAAATAAAGGCATTTTCAGCTGATGGGAAACTAGAAGAACTAGGAACTAGCAGACCTGTTCTAAAAGAAGTATTAATGGAAACTCTTAAAGATGAAGAAAATGACAGCAAAGGGAAACATGGAACTACAGAAATAAAGAGACAGAAATGACAAATATAAAGGTAAATATAATAGATTACTTTTCTCCCTTTAAGTCCTTTAAATGCAACTGTCAAATGCAGAAAGTATAAAATTGTCTGGTGAGGCTTTCAATGTGAGTATGTGGATATATATTACAACTATAACATAAAGAAAGGAGTATAAACCTATACTATATGGACCTATACGGATGTAAGCCTTCTACATTTCTATGTGTTCCAATTAAAAACAGAGACTGGGGACGCCTGGGTGGCTCAGTCAGTTAAGCATCTGCCTTCAGCTCAGGACATAATCTCAGGGTCCTGGGATCAAGTCCCACATCGGGCTCCTTGCTTAGCAGGGAGCCTGCTTCTCCCTCTGCCTGCCGCTCCCCCTACTTGTGCACTCTCTCTCTCTCTGACAAATTAATTAAATCTTTCTAAAAATAAATAAATAAATACTTAAAAAAATAAAAAGAGATACTGTATGTTGGCCAATTGAATTTAAGTTTAAAAAAAAAAAGACAAGAAATAAACAAATAAAACCAGAGGCTGGCAGATTAGATTTTAAAGCAGACTCCACTACATGTTGACTACAGGAGCTCTACTTTATATATAAACATAGATTGATACAAGTAAAAGGAAGGTAAAAGATATATTATGAAAACACCAATCAAAAGACTACAGTAGCCATATTAACATCAGACTGAGTAGACTTCAGAATAAGGAAATATTATCAGGATAACAAAGGACATTAAATTAATTTTTAAATACCAATAAAGGGGTGAATTCTCCAAAACATAATAAACCTTAATATGTATGTTCCTAACAACAGGCATCAAACTACATGAAGCAAAGACCAATAGATTTAAAAGAGGAAATAGACAAATTAACAAATACAGTTGGAGATACCTACAGTCAGTAATCAATAGAAGAACCAAATGGAAAATCAGTGAGGATACAGAAGATTTATAGAACACTTCAATCAATAATAGCAGAATACACATTATTTTCAAATATTCATAGAATAGTCACCAAGATAGATCATATTCTAGGCCATCAAAAAGTCTTAATCAATTTACAAGAATTGAAATCATATAAAGTATGTGCTCACTATAAATGGAATTAAACTAGAAATCAATAACAGAAAGACATCTGGAAAATCCCAAAATATTTAGAAATTAAACAACCCATGGGCCAAAGAAAAAATCTCAATAGATATTAGAAAATACTTTTAACTGAAAGAAAATGAAAATGCAACATATCATAATTTATGGAATGTGGCTAAAGCAGTACTTACAGAGAAATTTGTAAAATTAAATGCTTATATTTTTTTAAAAAAGAAACTTTCAAATTGGTTATCTAACCTCACATTAAGAAACTAGTGAAGAAGAACAAATTAAACCCAAAATAGGCAGAAGAAAGGAATAATATATACATTACTACAGGAGTGTATTCTCCAAATACATGAACAATATAAATGGAATGGAAAACAGAAAAATCACAGAGAAAATCGATCAGACCAAAGAGCAGATCTTTAATAAAACCTTAGCCAGACAAAACACGGAGAAAAAATATGCAAATTACCAACATCAAAGGGGAGATAACACTACAGATCCCACAGATACTACAAGGACAGTAAGGGAATACTAGGAACAACCCTAAACACATAAATTCAACAACTTAGATGAGATGGACCAAGTTCTTGAAAACTATCAACTACCATAAGTCACTCCAAACCAAATTTTTGGTGACTGGAAGGCATTCGTCTCAGAAAACTCTCCAGGCTTTATTAAGGACAATTGGCTGCTACCAGGGGCTGTTTCTCCAGCCTCAGGCTGAGTTCCCATCTCCACCTTCCAGCTACCAACAAAGTTTAGTTCCAAATTTTGGCCATTGATTCTTTGGCCTCCCCTTTTCCTTATAAAATTCTAATTTCATCCCTTCGCCACCACCACCACCCCTGCCCCACCCCACAACTATTTCTGTTGAGAGGAGAACTGACATAATCTTTGGAAACTTGGACGGCCAAGGCTTCTACAGAAAAAATTTTTAAGAGTGTCTGATTAGCTTGACTCCCTCTCCTTATTATCTGCTGCCAAAACTTTCTCAGCTGCAATGTGTGCACTTGGTATTAGTGCATATTCAGCAAGGATCAAAGCACTTGCCTGCTACTCTGTACATGGCCAAGCCCTCAGTCAAGGGCCTTTCTTCATTTAGTCACACTACTCCCCAAATCAACCACTTATCAGTAGCATGTGGCTTGTCTCATGACCTTTATTTCCTGCTTTGAAGAACCAACAGAGTCCTCAGAAAACTTAAGCTCCTTGCTCAAATAATCATGATAAGGTTAGGACATTAAAGGACATCTGCTATAGTTCTTCCTTCTAATTTATACAACTTATGCCTGTAGATTCTGATTTATGGATTAACTTCTAGGGTTCCTCCTCTCTTGTCAACTTTCCAGTTAGTTTGTGTGAGTTTATAATAAGATGGAAAATACATATACCAAAAGCATAGTTCTCCACTATGTCTGAAAAATGATTAAGTAGCTTTTTACCAATTTCTTATAATTTTGGAGTAGTATCCCCAAACTAATACTAATACTGGACAAACATATATTGTCAGGCAGCATTTGCCACTACCTTGACAGGTATGACGAGTTACATTCCTAAAATATTTTGAGAGAACACAAGAGCAATGGCATCTGTAATAGATTCACTAATGAAGCCAAAAAGTTACAATGCCTGAACTTCCCAAAAGCTGCTCCCTTAATTAATACAAATTTCTTTAAACCACTAGAATTGGGCCTCATTCCTCTCCCACACTCCCTGGGAATTCTGACTGCCATCCAGAATCTTCCCTACGATTTAAGACCAGGAGGACATGGTCTTTATGGTGTCTCCCAAACGGGACTTCTCTTAGTTACATGTTGACTACTAGTTTCTCATTGAAGTGACCCCCAACTTTGCAGAAACACCCGAATGCTGGCACCAACACCTCTCTGAGCTGAGCCCTTGCCCTTTTTTTTTTTTGTAACCAAAATCTGTGGTATGTGCTTCTCTAAGAAAATAGAACTCCTGCTCCCTCTTCTCTTTCCACAGCTAGCAGTCACTGTCTACCATCCCTCTTACACATAATTACCCTCTTTATGCTCTACCCCTTATTTAAACAGGTATTTCCATCTTTTGTTCTCTTGTTTCCCTTTCTAAATCCCTGGGAGTATTAAATTTAGGGCTTGATTTTCACTTGGAAATGTTTTCCCTATTTGTGGCACCAATGCCACCAGAGGATTTACAATAGGTCAAGTGAAGAAAAACCGAGTGCTGAGTGAATGAACAATTTAAAAAAACTCTTCTGCAACAGATAAATCAAAATGCCAGTCAATTATTTTCTGCTAGAACATATTTCATCAAATAATTCATGGTTATTCTGAAAACTATAGCTAGTTTGATTATTCAAAAAAATGAATTTGTATAGTCATTCTCCTTTAAAACATGGATTTTCAAATGTGAATGCCTGAGGAGTTTTTTAAGTTCTTTTAAAAAGATTTACTTATTTTAGCGAATGTGCACATGGGGGTGGGCAGAGAGAGAGAGAATCTCGAGCAGACTGCCGCTGAGTGAGGAGCCCCATGCAGGGCTTGATTTCACAACCCATGAGATCACGGCTTCAGCCAAAAAGAAAGAGTCAGACGCTCAACTGACTAAGCTACCCAGGCGCCCCAAATGCCTGAGGAATTTTTAAAAGCCTGGGTCTCAGCCACAAAGACTGACTTAACTTCTATGAGTTGCAACCTGGACATTCAGACTTTTCCAAGTTCCCCAGGTGACTCTATTGTGCAACAGAATGACTTAATCGTGCAGTCAATTTATCATGAGCACAACCGGCAGGAGTTTGAGAAAACATAGACTGCGAGAGCTGCTGATTCAGTAGGGTTAGATGCGGTCTGAGGATTTCCATTCCTAACAAATTCCCAGCTGAAGCGGTTGTTCTGGAGGTCATACTGCGAGGACCATTGCTTTCCTGTGCATGGGAATCCCCTCAGGTGCAGAGGATTCCATTGAACGGCAGGTCTACTTCAGTTGGGGTGGGATTGACATAGATTCTGCATTTCTAAAAAGCTTTCAGGAGATATTAATGCTGCTGATCCGCAGACCATACTCTATACAGCAAAAGATTAGAGCACAGGAAGTTAACTATTAGAGTAGGACATTCATGAAATAAATATGATTTTGTGAAACAGAAAAAAAAATTAGTACCAAAGCACCATTTTGAAGCAAGTTTTCAACTATAATTTCAATATCATTACATGGATACATGAGAAAAATTTCATGATCGTTGAGAAATTATGAAAAAAATGTTTAATGTCATAGAATGAGAAATTCAAAATTACTTTTCTCAGGTTTTATATGTTTATTCAGAAAGTGATTCAACTATGGATGATGCATGTTTAGCACTATGAAATCCAATGTTTTAAAAATCCTTTTTCCCTGCAATTCTGTTTATTACATTTTTTTTACAGTCCTGAAGAAATTCTCTTATCTGAAGTTTTTCATGCACGCGGTTATTTTACATGATGTCTGATGTGATCAGTAATAAAAGTTGCAGTGAAGCCATTGCTATCATCATAACCCTTTTGTAACCTAGAAACAACAGGGACTTTCTTTTCTGTGCAGGCAGCTATGAAGTTACCAGACAGTGGCAGCCCATCTGGAAGGAACTGCTTATCTTTTCCTTGATCAATTATTATGTCTAACTGAGCACCTGGCTAGGACTTCACAAGATGGGTAGCATCATAAGCTTTCCATTTACTTTGATCTGTCCCCAAATATCCACTAAAGGCTTTTTCGTCCCAAAGACAGAGCACTGGGTTGCAAATTGGGAGCAAATGCTGACATAGATTTCTACTTTCCAAGATTCTTCAAAGCACAAATCAAAGTTTCAGGGACTCCCATGGAGTGGCCAAAAACAGACATCCTTTGTGGGTCCACTGGAAAACTGGCATTTATGACTTGGGGAAGCTCTTCAGTTACATAAGAATACATTCTGTAGTTGGGGCTCCTGGGGGGCTCAGTTGGTTGAGCATCCAACCCTTGGTTTCGGCTTAGGTCATGATCTCATGGGCGGTGGGATCCAGCCCGGAGTCAAGCTCCATGCTCAGCAGGGAGTCTGCTTGAAGATTCTCTCCCTCTGCCACTCCCCCCCCACCCCCACCTCTAAAATAAATAAATAAATCTTTTTTTTAAAAAATGTAAGTCTTGTGGTAGTTTTCAAAAACCAGTGCCTGAAAAGTGCCTATACAGTAAGAATTGGAACCACCAGGCTCATGAATAATTATTTGGGGGCCATTTACACAAAAGAGTTTTAATATTTCAATTTTATAATTCTGTTTCTGCTAACCACTCCATATTTGTTATTTTCTAGGCTTGACGTTAGCAGGCTTAACAATTTTTACACTCCTATTCTGCAAGTGTTTATCCATTTTTACGTACATGACAAATCAATTCCTGAATTTCGTTAAGTGTTTTCTATTTTTTGGATAGTGAAGGTCTTATAATAGGGTGGAGAGAGAACATTTGGTTCCTTTTGTGTCCTTCTCATACACATTTTAAAGCAATGGCTTCAGTTTTAGGAACTGCTGGAGTTTTTGGAAACATCTGAATGTGAGACTTCCAAATTCTGAGAAAACTAAGCAAATAACCAAATAAAACGGCATTGTAGTGTGATAACTGAACCTTTTAGACTCAAGATTCTAGATTTTAGAGGAAGTGGCAGATATAAAAATGGCAAGAAAGAGAAATATTAGAAAACGGAAAAGAATTTGATAAGGCCATCTTTCAAAAGTAGGAATGAGATATTTAGCAGATTTTAGTAAAAATTAAATCAGTAATATGTATACTTCTCTCTTACAAATTAGGATAATTCTCACCAGTCTGAGAGATCACGTTTGATGGTATAGAGGCTCTGGGCGATCAATACAAGCAAACAAGACCTGATGGGGGGGGAGGGGTGACAGCCCATCTGGGCTCTCTATAAAATAAGAAGGTTCTACTTGACACTGTTTCTAAGTCTTTGGGGGCAGGAGGAGGGCGCACAATGCTTTGAGAAGCTTATGAAGGCTATAGATCCCCTCTCCAGAAAAATTCATAATTTGCATGTGATTCCATAGATTCCAGATGCCCTGACCATGGCTGATGGATGAGGATGCCTAGAGACCAAGTGACTCATACACTTCACACAGTACTTGGCATAGAGTAAGTTCTATATGTTGGTGATGAAGATAATAAATAGCTTTGTTTCATGAGGTGAAGAATGAGGAAGAAAACCACTTGTTTTGTAAATGGAGTTTCATTCAAGCTAGTGCTTAGTCAAAATTCCTCCCAGATTCTGGCAACAGGCTGTCAACCTGTACTGTCAGCATTTCTTATTTTGAATGCTCATTCTTTTCTCTCTCGAATCAATAATATTTGGCAACTTGGGAGAAGATCCATTTAGGAACCACTGACTATTTATTTATTTATTCCTTTGCACCAAGCTCTCTGATAAGCAATTAGTATGCATTTGCTTCTTTAATCCAAACAAATCCTAGTAAGTAAGGTTTACTGATGAAGACGTTGAGGCTTCCAGTAACTCCAGTGGTTTCCACAGACTATCATGTGGCAGGAGCAGCTCTGTTTCACAAAGTGAAAAAAGTATAGAACACAAATCATTTTTTTAATAAATCCACCTTACTGAAAATTTCCTCCAGATTCTAGCAACGCTCTGTTAATATTCATTTTCACTGTTCGTCGTTTTGGATTGTCATTATCTCCCGGCTTTTGTCAGTATTTTAATGTGAACTCTGGACAAGGGAAACTAGGAGCTGCTAGCCCTTCGATACACCATCCTGACCAGAACTGGCATTTCCATGGCATAGCTCCAACACTGCCATTTGGCTGCCTCATTAGCTTTGGCTTTCCTCAAGAACTTGCTGCTTGGATTATAAACTGAACCTTATTCTATGCTCTATACTGCATACCTTGTTTTCCTTTTCATTCATCCTGGTTTCATGCTAAACATGAAATTAGCTAGAAAATTCCACTTCAGAACGTTCATTGCAAGGCTGGGAAGAAAAGAACACCACTTCTGTAAAGATGGTGTTCATGCCCAAGTTTATTTGGTAAATACTTGCCATTCATGTCAGTAGGTAACGGAAACTGCTCATCCTGTGATCATCTGCTTTCTCTTTTTAGGCTTCTAGGCTCTGCCCTCTCCTTCCACCATTTAAAAGCTTTCCTGATGCATATTCCTGTCTTGGCCTCATATTTTCATACTCTACACACTCTCCTTGAATGACCACATCCACTCCCAGATATTCATGACACGCAAATCTCCATTCCCAGCGCAGGCCTTTTCCCAAACTCTTGACTTGTTTAATCATTTAAAACCTGGATCAGCCATCCAGTTCTCCATGGGCATCTCAAACTCCACATGTCCAAAATAAAGTTATTATCTTCAACAATCCTTCTACCTCCTGAATCATCCACTTCCTTCCCACCATTCACCCCTAAAGAATTAATTTTGGGTGTTTCTCACCACCCCATAATTATCACCTGCATTAATTTATCCTTGTGAAACTCAGAATCACCTACATTCCTTGATCCACGAATGTTAATTGCTACTTTCTGCATATGTAAGTAGGGAGAATAACATCGACTTATCCCAGCAGGGTGGGGGTGGGGTGGGGGGAGTTGCAATTGTTTGAAGGCTCTTTCAAATATATTTTTGTGTGATTAAAATGATGGAATATCTTTGAATGAATTTAAGTATAAAAGGCAAAATATTCCATCTCTGTAAGTTTTTTTTCCTTTTGGCTTAGAAAATTAATATTTTTACTCAAGCCATCTGGGTCTTGGAAATATCATGTGCTTTTGATGACTATATGTGAAAACTATTTTTTGCATCTTTAAAAACTCCTGAAGGAATGCTATTACTAAGTTTGTTTTCCTTTCTATTTTTCTGACAACAAATTACAATTAACTTGCAATTTTCAAAAGACAAATTTGAAATACATTTAAGCAGTTCCAAGTGAACATCCCAGATATCAAATGATCAAATTATAATATTAATAGCTATAGATAACTCAAGTGTTTCCTTGACTTACTGTCTTTTGTTTGGATGTAATTTTCTTTCATATTTAATAAGTCCTTTAGCACCATCTGCTCCTATAATACTTTGCCATGCTTAAAAAATTTTATTCCCAGACAGGGCAGTTTTGAAATTACTCCATCAAAGTTTCTTAAAGAAAAGAAATTGGAAAAAGAATTTCCATTCCTCCTAGCTTGTTTCTTAACAAACAGCAGACAAAGAAGACGCTTGTTACTCAAGAAACACAGTGCTACATGAATATTCTGTTATGATCAGACATTTCCCTTCTGATTCTCCCTCTGATCCTAAGGCTCACTGGTGCCTGAGGAAACAATATTTTATGTATTATATGCACAATCGGTGTGATAATATTCCTTTAAGCTATGCAAATCTCATTTTATCATCTGAACTATACAATGGGGTGAATTTTCATGGAGTCTTATCCATTTTATGGATAAACACTTAACAAACGACTAGATTGCCAAAGTAAATTCCCCAAGGGAAGCCGACAGACTGAAGCAGTAACACCAGAAAAAGAAATCCAACAAAGGAAATAGATTCTTCCTGTAGGATACTGAAGCATACTCTTAGATAAAAATCAGACCTTTCCAGGGCACCTGGGTGGCTCAGTTGGTTAAGCATCCAACTCTTGATTTCTGCTCAGGTCATAGTCTCTGGGTCATGGGATGGAGCCCCACATCAGGCTCCACGCTCAGCGGGGAGTCTGCTTGAGATTCTCTCTGTCCCTCTGCCTCTGCCTCCCACCCCCCCCCAACACGCACGCACATGTTCTCTCTCTCTCCCTCTCAAATATCTTTTTAAAAAATCACTTTTCCAATTCTTGACAGTGGTAATAGAGTTTTTCAATGTGGACAACCCCAAGTCAGTGATACTGATTAAGAAATAGAAATAAGTGGTATTAGAGTGATATTGAAACTGTTGTAGATGTAATAAGAATAGGCCAATTGTCTTCTTCAGGAAGTCCAAGTATGGATGTTAAATTATTTACAGATCTATTCATCCTTTCAGTCACTATTCAACATACATCGAACACCTGCTATGTCTAGATTCTATATTAGTTTCTGGAATGAACCAATAATTTTCTTATAATTTATAATAAAACTTATTCATCATCTTGTAGATGTAAATGGACCTCCATCCTCTGGTATTTCCTACCTGAATCCATTTTCCACACACGAGCCAGAATTCACTTTGTTAACATTAAAAATTAAATTGCATGATAAAGTTCAAACTCCCTAATAACAGTTTACAAAGACCTTTATGGTTTGACTCTTGCTTACCTCTCCTGCCTTGCTGTTCCACCTTGCTCTCTGGCCATAATGAACTGCTAACCATTCACAGAACAAGTCCGGCCTTTGCATGCTGTTTCCCCCCCGCCAAATGCTTTTCCTCCTTTCCTTATCCAATTCTTTTCCCCTGACCTTTAGTTTCTAGCCTAAACATCTCCTCGGCTAAAACTTCTTCAAGGACTAAAGCGTGGTCAGGTGAGCCTCTTAAGCAGTCAAATGCTCTGCTACTGAGCTAGATAGGCACAGGTGGACTTCTCATGAACCATATATCACTCTGGGCCCTATACCCGGCAGCCCTTACCACAGCAAGAGATCTACTTGTCTCACTCCTGCTAGACTGTATACCCCTCAAGGACAGGCACTATGCCTTGTTTGCTCTGGAAATCTCATGATGTGAAATACAGCCTGGGCACATCTTAGTCATAATAATTTGCTAAATGAGTAAGTAGAAAGCTGAACTATGCATTCTTCCCATGCATCTTGGTAAGGTCATTTTACAGTGGCAAGCGTGTGAGGTAAGGAAAATTATCCTCACCCTCACTACTTGACTACATGAACTGAGACATCTGGTGGTAAATGCACATACTTAAGCATATTCTCTTCCCCCCCCCCTCATATATTTTAGTTCTAATTTATCATGAAAATGTTTTATCCTGAAATCAATAATGCCCAATCTTTCCTACTGAGAATATTAAGTGGCTTCTTCTTGCTTTATGTTTTATGATGGATCAAAATACAAGGCATCTCCAAAATCAACTTCTATCTTTTTTCTTTCTTTTTTTTTGAAAGGAGGGTAGAAAGTAAAATGAACCAATCTAGAGAAATAAATGTGCTCTTAGTAGAGAGATGAGAACTCCGTCTGAATAAATTGTTTTGGTCTGCACAGTGTAACATAAAAATGCAGAACTTCTGAAAAAGTTTTATTTCATTGGTATTTTTTCTTTAAATACTTACTGATATGGATATGGCACCCCAGTGCGATAGCATAATTTTAAGCGATAGCTATAGATTCCCAAGATCAAATCTGTAAACTAAATTAACATACATCTACATATATTTGACTGGGAGGAATTAGATCAAAACACTAATGACAGTTGCCTATGGTTGAATTTTATTTTCATTTTCACTCCTCTATATTTTCCTAAAGTTTGACAAAAAGGTCAAAAGAAAACCAATAAACATTTTATACACAGGAATGAACAGAAAAGATAGTAACATTGTTCAAGAGAGAAATTAGTAAATATGGGTACTCTGTAAGTTTCATGCTGACTTCTCAGTTGTACTATGCAAAAATATGTAGATTTCAGTCTATACTAGACACAGCAGGGATTCAGATAGAAATGTCCGTGAAATGTTCTTTCACAATAGAAATAATTAATGAAATAGTTTACATATGGCTTTGGTCATAATAAAAAGGTGAATGCCTTGCACATAGTAGGCACTCATTACGTGCTAAATGAATAAATCCATCAATCGGTCAATGACTGTTAAATGACCTTGGTGTTAAAATTCTGTCTCTGCTGCCCTCCAGTGGCTCATGTGCTTAACTGAGAAAGAGAAAATCCAGTGCCTTCTAGTCCCAGACCTTTGAGGGAAGTATGAATGTTCAGATTTGGGGGCCTGGTATTCCCTTTTGGATAGTTTTGTATTCAACCTTTATGACAGTAGCTTGGTAGGTCAAGGCCAAATGCATTATCTGTCTCCTTCCACCTGCAAAAAGTCAAACTGAAACAATAGTAATAGATGGTGTCAATAAACACTAATATGCTTATGTTCACACTTCATAGAGATTTTTCATTTGTATCACCACAAACTTCTAGTAAGAAATTGTGCCGAGGGGAGCCTAGGTGGCTCAGTCAGTTAAATGTCTGACTTCAGCTCAGGTCATGATCTTAGGGTCCTTGGATCAAGCCTGCATCAGGCTCCATGCTCAGCAGTGAGTCTGCTTGTCCCTCTCCCTCTTATTCTGCCTCTTCCCTGGCTCATGCTCTGTCTCTGACTCTCTCTCAAATAAATAAATAAAATCGTTTAAAAAAGAAATTGTGGTGATATAATAATAATTGCAACTCTGTTATTAGAAAAGGCCCCTTGATAAGGGGTGATGGTGTTGTCATGTGCCGTTAGGCATGACAGTTCCCATCAATGGCACATCTTAAAGAGCAGCCCGGAACTCTAAACTTACACATCAGCTAAGTGGAGTTCTGTAAAAAATGTTAACTTGGCAGCAAATACCATCAGCAAATATCAGTGCTGTCGTCGGTGGACACTAGAAGTATATTTTGATATTGCCCTTGTCTGTGAGAGTTATATCCTATGTACAGTTGGACATTCGGGTGGCTGCAGGAGGAAACCTTCTAGTTTCCAGAACCTTTAGTTTCGGTGTTTTTTTTACCTTGGCTATGATCTACTCTGAGATATCCTGTACTTCAGGCCTCATCCTGCGGTTTTAGACAATCATCTACAATTGAGTTATCTTCTACATAACTTTCTTTTTTAAAGATTTATTTATTTTAGAGAGAGACAGTGAGAGAGTGCAAGTATGGGAGGAGCAGAGGGAGAGAGAGAATCCCAAGCAGACTCCCCACGGAGCTCAGAGCCCAACATGGGGCTCGATCCCAGGACCCTAAGATCATGACCCGAACCGAAATCAAGAGTCGGACGCTTAACTGACTAAGCCACTCAGGCGCCCCTACATGACTTTTTAATATGTTTATCTCCCCCTGTTATCGTAGTTCTTCTGGAAAATCCCTTTAATGTTAAGCAAAGAGTCTCTCAATTCCTTCCTCATCTGCCACCGCCATACCTCCACATGAGGCGATTATTTCTATCTTTTTGTTCATCTACGGTCTATCTGTTTGAATTAGAGTCGCTTACTTTATTTATTTTGTCTCTTTTTATCTCTTATGTAAACAATTTTTTCCTTTGTGGTAGTATGGAAGTATGAGGTATTATCCTTCATAATAACGAGTATTTGTGCTTTCCTTATTCTCAGATTACGAGAACTTTGTGTATTGTCTTGATGTTTTCATAAGCTCTTGGGTTTATCTAGCAAATGTAACACTTTTGTGCTTTTTTACTTCACAGTAATTTTGTGACTCATTTTCAATTATAATACTGGAAACATTACAAAAGAACATTTATTTTTAGAACTAATCCTAAGAATAATTCTTTCATGAAAGCCTTTTTTTTAAATAATACTGAAGCATTTTAAAAACTAAACTAAATGTCCAATAAGAGATGTATGATATAAACTCAATGGTCATAAAATGTAATAATATTCAGGAATTAAAAACGTGTGTTTTTTTAGGAATTAAAATTGTTTCTTTAAAATATTCATTTGCTGGTTACAAGTCCATAAAATATCAAGTAAAAGTTACAAATTATAAGACACTGTGGCAGTTAAAAAATAAAGACAAAGTAATAAGTAGGAACAGTATTTTTCCCCATTTTTAGAAATGAAGGTGGATGTATGTATTGTGCATATGTTTATATGTTGTGTATATGCACACATTATGTCTGAAGGAATACACTCGAAGGTACCAACAGTCACTTCATCTGTGTTGCAGTTGTCATTATTTGACTCTGTAACCAAAAACTATCCCACCTCTCATTACTCTTCATGAGGCTTTTAACCTACTTCAGTTGCGCCTTAAACTTCAGCATAGATTTTCATACAACTTCCTAAACATTTCCAAAAATGTCATTAGAATGCAATAAAACCTTACACGTTTTAATACCATCTCTATTTCATCCGTTCCCATCCATTATTAGCAGAATATATTTGAGATTAGAACATTACGATAATTTCATTGACCAATGGGCATTATTGACTAAGGGGGAAATTCAGAGGTGGAAATGCACTGCATTTGAGAAGCAAAGACATCAAGCTCGGTTTGCAAGTATAAAATGATAAATTAAGAAGACATTTGTCCTGAAGAACTTATGGAGAGATACACACAAAAGGAAAGGGAAAGGAGTGGACCATGGTGTGCTTTTCATTCTTGTTGCAACAAAAGCGAACCAAGAACACAATGAGAATTCGTCTTAAAACACCCATTTGTGGTACTTAGTTATGGCGGCCCTAGGAAACAAATACAATTTTCTTAGGAAATTACCCATTTTCTCAAGATTTTCTAAGTTTATTTGTATAGACATCTATAAAGCAGACCCTTGTGATTTTTAAATGCTTTCTGCTTCAGTTTGTTTTCACTCAACTTCTTATTTTGTATTTTTAACTTTTTTTTCTTGATTAAATTAGTACTATTTTGTCTATTATTTTATTTTGCTGCAAAATGGGGATTTCATTTATGAATGAGACCTACTGCTTTCTCTTCTGAACCTCAACAATTTCTAATTTTATCTTTATTAATTCCTTGCTTATTTCTTTCTTTGGTTTGTATTATTTATCTTTTTTTTTCTTTTTTTCCCCCTTATATTTTGATCTGGGAATCTGGTTCATTTATTTTCATTCTTTCATTTTTATTCACAAAAATGTTTAAGACTATGAAGTTTCCTCTGATCAGTACTTTAAATATATCCAGTAGATTCTGATATATAGTGTTTTCATTATCATTAGTTTTCAAAAATTCTGTAATTTCAGTTTGTATTCCCCCATCAGCTATTAAGTAAGAGTTGTTGAATGGAAGGCTTTTAAATTTCCAGGTGGACTTTCATTGTCAATAATTTTTATTTTTTGGCTTTGTGATAAGATAATGCATAATATTTCCACTTCATGATGCTGATTGATATTTTCCTCATGACATGATATGTGATCAATTTTTGTGACTGCCATGTGCCCTTGAGGAGGTCTACTCTATTATCAGAGTTTGAAGCTTTATATATCCTTGAGATCTCATTATCAGTTTGGTATTTGTTGTCTCAAGTCTATCCTATTATTTTATAATTACAATACATATTTGCTGAGTTCTTTTTCTATACATTGTATCTTTTCTTCACTCTTTCGCCTTTTAAAATCTGTGTTATCCTTTTCCTTATATCTTTTTTTTTAAAGATTTTATTTATTTATTCGACAGAGATAGAGACAGCCAGCGAGAGAGGGAACACAAGCAGGGGGAGTGGGAGAGGAAGAAGCAGGCTCATAGCGGAGGAGCCTGACGTGGGGCTCGATCCCATAACACCAGGATCACGCCCTGAGCCGAAGGCAGACGCTTAACTGCTGTGCCACCCAGGCGCCCCCTTTTCCTTATATCTTTTTTAATGCTTAGTCCTTTCTTCTTCAACCTTGTACTCAATATTTTATTAGTTTTTTCTGATATCCATTTACTCTCCCCTATTACCTATATTTTAAAAAGAATGAAATCATTCCACCTTCCTCTTTTGCTGCCCCTTCTCCTCTCATATTTTAGTTGCATTGTTTATATTCATGAAAGAATAACATATTCTTCTACCACCCTTGTCCTCGTTTTTGGTTTGGTCTTACTTAGATCTACAACCAAACATTTTAAATGTGTGCCATTAGTCTTTTTTTGCTAAACTTTCACCAGTCATATCTTTGGTTAGAAGAAGCTCTTGCTCTAATAGATTTCTCAAGAAAGGCTGTTGAGCATAGAATGTCCTACTCTCTAGCATGTTAGCATGGATACATGAAAGACAGTTTGCCTTTATATGGTTCTTGGTTCACACCTCCTTTCTTTGAGCTGTTTGAAAATGCTTCCAATTGATGCCTTGCTTTATATATGTTTCTCTAAGAAATTTGATGCTGGTCTAATTATCTTGTCCTTGCAACTTATTTGATTTTTTTTTTTTTTAACTTGGTGGCCTTGAGAATCTTTTCTCTCATTTTCAAAATCTAATAGTTTCAGACTCACTGGTCTCATAGGGTATATCACCACATTTTCCATTGTGGGACAGTTTTCCCTTGTACCTGTTGGGCCCTTTCAATATGTAAATACAGGTCTGGTTTATTTCCAGAAAGTCTACTTAGATTACACTTTTAAGTATTAGTTCTGTTTTTCCTCCTCCTGAAACTGCAATTATACCTAAGTTAGTTCTTCTTTGCCTGAATACCATCTCAATCACTTTTCTTTGGCCTTTAAAAAATCTCTTCTTTATTTTTCATTTCCATGGTTGTTTTCTAACTATCATTCATTGCACTTTATTAAGTGTTCACTCATATCTTTTCTTCATTGGGTTCTCCATAATTTAGTCTTTATTTTTTATATGATCCCCTCCCCCTCCAGTTCAATCAACTCCCATTTTGTTTCTTCCTATTCTTGGCTCCTGGACTTTTGATGCAACCTGGTTTTTTTTGTTTTGTTTTGCTTTGCTTTAATTCCCAAATGCTGGTTTCAGAATATTTAATTCAGCTTGGAACATTGTGTTATAGTTTCCTTCTGCTTTGTTTTTTTTCTGTTTGAGGAAAAGGTCGTCAGCTAAACCCTATTTTCATTTTTGTTTTCTTTTAAAAGTAATTTGTACAAAGACTGTATCCCTGCTTGGGGTAGTTTATGAGATTTTTTTTTTTTAAGATTTTATTTTTAAGTCATCTCTACACACAACATGGGGCTTGAGCTCACAACCCCGAGATCAAGAGTCCCATGCTCCACCGACTGTGCCAGCCAGCCTTATGAGATTCTTAATTCAAAAACACCTTCTTCTGTCAGTATAGCAAAGTGTAACTTCTTCCTAGATGGTGCTTGTTTTTCTGTACGGAGTAAAGAAAAATGTGTGCTCTTTGACATTTTTATTTCCTTTTGTCTTCCAGGATTTTAAACTTCCCTCTTTTGCTTCTTTTTCTCATTCACTCTGAATTTTCCAAGACAGGTCTCTCTCATCTTTTAAACCCTTATCTCCCCCAAAATTTACTCTTTTCCAATTGCTTCCTTACATCCTCTGTACATTTTTAAGCCCCTTTCATGAGGTCACTACCTTTCTTCAGCATTTTTACACTTAGGGTTGATTTTCTTTCTCTGGAAGTGATTTTTAGATCAATCTTAGGTCCACTGATAGTTCACTTTTTCTCTCAAGCAGTTTTTAATGGGCTGCTATTGCTCTCAAATAGCACTTCTGTTAGGAGTATGAGATAGAGTTCACTGGTCTTTTGTTTTTATTTTTCTAATTTTACACATAATTTGAACTTTGGACCTCTACTAAAAAGTTATGCATAGTTTTATTTGTCCTTATAGTTCTGACTTTTTTTAAAGAGGCTATGTTGGGGGATTTGAATTTATACCACTGCCTTTGCTTTGGGTTCTCCAGATTCCACCAATTTTAAGTGATGAATTTTAATATATCATCATCAAGTTGGTTAAAAGTAACTTTGAAAAGAATGTGTATTTTTTAAAGCAAAAACATCCCACAATGCTGCACAAGATGCTTTTCAGTAAAAGACATGGTGAAGTCTTCAGGCCTCTGCTCAAAGAGAAATTTCTTTGGAGATACCAGAATCACTGCCAAGCACCTTTGAGATATCAAGGGGACGTGGGACAGGGGCATGGTTATTGCAAGTGGGAAAATACTGTCGAAGTTTTCTCAACATGAAAGATGGATTAGGTAAGATAATTCTAGCAATTCTGATTTTGAGCCTAAATAGTGTTATAGGACGGTGATTAAAAAGGTAGTGTGCAACTGCGAAGATGAAGCATTAGTTGAATATGGGTTTATTGTGAAAAAGTACTATCAGGTTATCTAGACTCCATTTTTTTTTTTTTTTTTTTTGACAGGACGGATACTTGGGGATTACTGTAAATGCAATGTATCCAGAAGTGTGAATACATTTGACAAATCTTTTATTAAATCCTCTTGGACAAATCAGGAAAACGTAGGTTATATGTTCCTTATTGTTTCCTATAGGCTATCATATTAGACTTATCTTTGTGACAGATACTCACTCCTTCATATAAAAGAGGTCCATCAACACATTATTTTTCACTACCATTGTCCTAAACAATTTTCCCTTATTTGTTCCTTGTTTATTTTTACCCCAACTTCTGACCTGATTCATTTTCCCATTTATGACTTTGGCTTGAGCCTTGGAATTCATTATAATTTGCTGGATAAAAGCTATATTTGCCTAATTCATATTCTCTTGGATTACTTCTACGAAAAGGGATAGCTATAAATTGAAGATGATAGAGCTATATGTAAAACAAAGGGATAAAAAAACGATAGAGTCCAATTCAGATTTTGAAAACCATTCTAATGGCACCATACATAAGTTAAACTAAATGAATTTCACAAGATATCTTATATATTCCTCTCTTTTCTTAAATATGTTATTATGTTTGATTCTGATAATTATTGACTTTCCTATGTTCTCGAATTTTTTTTGTTCTGAGGAAACACTCCCAACATGATCAGCAGATGGCACTGCTAACTTGAAGAACCAATTTCTAGATGCATTAAAAATTCGTGACATGACTTCTTAAAACTATTAACAGATACTATTTTTTCATCACACGTGTATTGTAGAATGAGAAAAAAAAAGTTAAGCAAATGGAAGAAATTTAAAATCATCCATAATTACAGATAAAATCACTATGAACATTTTAGTGCACAGCCATGTTTTATACTCACATATTTAACAAAAATGGAATATATCCTATAAGAGTTTAGTAAGTAGGTTTTTTAAATGAACATGTATTATAAACAAATTAACATGTCATATTTCAACAACAATTTTTTTATGGCTGTAACTGTATCATAATTTAATTAACCAATAACATGTTGTCTGAAATTTGGGTTATTTCCAATTTCTTATTCTCATAAATAACACTGTCATGAACATCCTAGTGCCTAACTCCTTACTTATAGAGTCACATACTTAATTGTCTCCACAGGACAAATTCCCAGAAGTAGAACATCTGTTTTAAAATAAATCTATATTTTTAAAGTATTACTTTTAAATTGGTCCCAAGAAAGGAAGTACTAATTTACACTCTTTTTTCCCTTTGATTTATATATACTGTAAAGTATCATTTGCTTCAAAGTAAGTACAAAATATAACTTTTAAAAAATTCTGTCTTCGATTAAGTATTTTCAAACTTTTTATAGGTTTATGACCTACTTGATTTTTGTGAATTTCATAGAATTCATGTCTCTTACCCCTTTTGAAAAACAGAATAATTTATGATTTCTCTACTTATTTTATAAGCACTCTTGACATATTAAGGTTATCACTGCCATCAAGATTATCCTAAATATCCTAGTGCCGTTAACCCAAGAATAACGTAGGAGAGCATTCTTTTACTTTAGAAATAATATATTTCTTATTTTTAAAGTTTATTGAATTATTCTTTGAGTGTTATTTTAGGATTAATTTTAATAAATGTCCTCAGCGGCTACGAAAAGAGTTAGTCTATACTTGCACATTATAGAATTCAAAATTCACAATCCTGTTATATTTCTCAAATCCTCTACATACTGTCAATTACTTTTTGACCACTTGGTTTCTCATGAAAAACAGATGCTAAAATTTTCTACAATCTCCACTGGGCTTTTTTCTTTACGTATTTTACCATTATATTATTTGATGCATTAAAGCTCATAATTAACATTTTCAGTGCGGATTTTGCATTTTGGTTCAAAGAAAAGTTCATTGCCCTATTTCAGTTGTTTCTCTCTCTCTCTTTTTAATCTCAAATTAAACTTAGTATACTTCTTAATTAATATATTAATTAGTACATTTTTAATATATCAATTGATACTTCTAAAATGGTTGAAAAGTTTGACCTTTTCAGGAGCCTTAGACATTGTATTGGTAAGTATTTTCTATGTTGTTTCATAGCTTCCTTCAAACCCTAGCCCTGCCACACACCACATATTGTGGATTATTAGGGCCTAAATTCCATAATATCAATGCTATAAAGAAAGATGTGTCTCCTATGTACTCACTGTGGGCAACTGCCTAGTTGGAATAGAATATTCCCATTGAAATTAATGGATTTTTAAAAATAATGGTCATTCACTTAATGACAGGGTTTTCAGGAATAATGTAAAATCTTTAAGCATGGGATAAGTGTATTTCCTTATCAAAACATCCATACAAGGTAGGTATTATTGTAATATTTTAGAGATGAGGAAACAGATTAAATTATTCCCCCAAGGTAAGGCAGCCAGGATCCAAGCCCATATGACAAAAATATCTGAGTTTGTGGTTTTATATCCGCAACCATGACAGAAAAGCCTGTGAATTTTTTATGTCTTTTGTTGAATCACCTGTTGGAACTTTTTTCTTATTTTACATAGTTGATATAAGCTCTTTATGTACTAGAGTTAGTAATCAGTTATAATGTCAGTGACAAATATTTACCCTTAATTTCTCTTAGGTAGAACATGGTTCTACCTCATTCCTGATATCTATGTGTGAACTCTATTTGCATAAGGTTCCTAGATATTTTCTGACCTTGTTACCACTCTTTCCCGAGGGAGAAGCATCATGATCCCATTGATGAGTTTGGGAGGAAACTTCCCCTCCAGTGAGACAAGAAGAACAAATTCTGTTCTGCTCCTTCATGTTGTGAGTTTGAGAGGGGCAGGCCCCATATGTAAAGGCCTAGGTTGGTTGAAGGTTGTCTGTGAGTGGATGGGTACAACTGCCTAACTCAGGGACTTTATACCAGTACACTGCCCATCACTGTCTAGCAACGTTTTCCAACACAAGCTTAACAATAAGAAAGGTGATATTTTGGCCCCTATTGACTGATGATCTCTTTTATTCTCCAATAGGTTCAGAAGTTGGGCAGGGTAGAGAGGTACTATCTACTGGACAATTTGAATTTCAATAATTTGGTGTTTTCTCCTTAATGATGTGTTTTTTATAATAGAAAATACTTTAATTTTTGTGAAGTCAAATTTATTGCTTTTTTTTATTCCTTTGATTGCTTTTACCCTTAGAAAATCTATTCCCATGCTAAGAGCATTTAGATTTATCTACATTTTCTCCAGCTATTACATAGTTTGGCTTTTTGTTATTTAAATTCATGTGAAATTAACTTATGTACATGATGTGAAGATTTCTTTCCTAAATAATTAAGAAAACATCCTCATACAACGTTTAAATTTTCCTTTTTAGGGGCCTAGGTGGCTCTGTTAGTTAAACGGCTGCCTTCTGCTCAGGTCATGATCTCAGGGTCCTGAGATCAAGTCCTACATCAGGCTACCTGCTCAGTGGGGAGCCTGTTTCTCCCTCTGCCTGCTGCTCGCCCTGCTTGAGCACTCTCTTTCTCTCTCTCTCGCTCTCTATCAATAAATAAAATGAATAAATTTTGGGGCACCTGGGTGGCACAGCGGTTAAGCGTCTGCCTTCGGCTCAGGGCGTGATCCCGGCGACCTGGGATCGAGCCCCACATCAGGCTCTTTCGCTATGAGCCTGCTTCTTCCTCTCCCACTCCCCCTGCTTGTGTTCCCTCTCTCGCTGGCTGTCTCTATCTCTGTTGAATAAATAAATAAAATCTTAAAAAAAAAAATGAATAATTTTTCCTTTTTATTCACAAAATTGTTATAATTTTATCATATACCAACTATGCGCGTGTGTATATATATGTATGTTATGCATATGTGCATATGTATGTTATGCATATGTGCATATATACACATATATATATGCATGTGTCTACCCACATATTAGTACTGTTGTGCCTCTGGACTGTCAATAAAACATACCCTGTTGATTCTTTTGCCAAAGTTCTATTTTTCAATTACCACAGCTACATATATTTTTTTATTGAAGTATAGTTGACATGCAATATATATGTATTTTTTAATCATGTAAGGAAAGTTCTACTTTACATGATCTGATTATGTGAATACATGTTATAATCCACAACATAACCTAAAACACTATTTTTCAGCTATCAAGTTTGTGGGCAAATGTTTAAATAAATTTCCTACAATAGCTTTTATTATTTTATAAGTATGATATTTAAGCACTTTCCATGTGTACGAGGCGTCTGTGAGCTCAGCCATAGACTGTACTGTGGATTGTGCTACCAGCTGGCCTGTTGCATGACAGAGAATGGCCACCACCAGTCACAAATTACATCTGCTTGTGCCTCTATTTGTTAGACAATCTGGCACCAGTAACAGCTGAGAAGAAAGATTTGCAAACAGCTTGCTTGATTAATGTGTCTAGAGTTATCTCTAAATCCAAATAATATGTTAAGTGCTATCAAGAAATCATAAATCAGGCATATCTCTCTTTGAGCCATGAGAAGTTCTTGCTAAAGCTTTTATGACACCCATGTGTGAGAGGTACAATTGGCTGATAGTCAAAAAGAAAATTTGGACCTGCTTGTTCCACACCATTAATTAGATCATACTTTAACCTGATTGAGTACGGTATACCAGAGGGCCTACCATTTAAGTCATGATGATTTAAAAAAAAAAAAATTAAACAAAACTAGGGTTTTTGATCAGTTAAGAGGAATACAGCATCAACTAAGAATGCAGAAGGTGGTTGATACCAAGGAGTATGTTGAGAAAGCAGATGATCTGTGATCTAGATTACCTGTTTGGGGAGCCAGACATCTATTGGGACAGGCATGAACAATGCAGGGTAGCTGAGCATCAACCAGTAGGACACAACCTTGGGGGAGATCCCAACACTGAACCTTCATGGGTTATGACAAGAAGTTTTCACATTTTTATATCTATGAAAACTCTAAATGCCCACGAGAGAGTGCAAAAGTACCTCTTTATCAGGCAAAACTAAAAAAAATAAATAAATAAAAAAATAAAAAATTTCCTGATCCACCAATGAATATCACCTCTGCCTAATTTAGGGGGAAAAGGAATTACTGGAAGACTATTATGACGCACACAGAATCAACAGGAAGCCTAGAGAATCAAACCTGAAAAATGGGTAAAAATCAAAGAAAGGCAGGAGGCACTATATCAAAGCAAGAGCCAAGGAGTCATTGGGCTCTGGTGACACCTTGGCAGGAGCACTTCTGCCCTGGACTCTGCTGCCACCATGCGCCTTGACAGTGAACAACATTCTAAATTACCTTTGGCTTTTGTTTGACTCACTCAAGACTCAAATTCCTGGTTAGGAGCCTCTGATTGGCTGATCCTGCTCATGTGCCCACCTGCTCTGGAGGCAAGGGTCGAGAACGTAACGAAGTGCCTTGACTCCTTAGTAAGTCCCAAAGGGTAAGAAGGGAGAAAGTCTCCCTGTCCAGTAGAAGAGAAAAAATGGAGAAGAAAGAAAAAAGAAAAAGTAAAAAATGCACAGCACCTCCCACATACACATAAATATACCAACAATGAAGTTCTATCCCTAAACTTTAAACATTGTGAATATTTGCTACTTATATAATAAAATTGTTACTTATATAATGAAAACCTTTATTTTTTCTGCAATAATTTGTTTTGAAAAGGATATTTCTTAAGGTCTGGGTTTTTTTTTTTCCTTCTACTTTTGGTGAAAGAAATATCTTCTGTTTATTCATTCCTTTGATAAGCACCTGGAATATCTCTGAGAAACTGGGTGCTTGGACCCTCCATTTTCCCCAACTAAGGTTGATCTCTAGGTCCTTGATCCAGTAACCCAAATGGAGTGCAGAGGGATCCGGGGTAGCGGGCAGTCCTGGCAGGTAAATCTCATTTCTGGGAAGTTTCTCATCTGTATCTCTCAAAACTTACACACCAAGTACCTCATCCTGTATGGCTGGATCTCACTGCTGGTGTGGCCTAAGCTACGGAAACCCATGCATATGTTGTGTCACTCACCGGAGACTATTCCTCACGTCGCCCATCCCTATTTTAGCACTCTGAACAGTTAGTGGCCGGAGACTTGGCAAAAGTTTTCCAGTGTCACCATTGCTAACAGCCAGTGACTTGATAACAGCTCCCATGGCTCAGAACTCTCAGAGTAGCAACTCTTGAACCGTGCTGGACTCCCCTCCAACACCTACACCATCAAAGTCTGTGAGCAGCTGCTGCCAAAGGCCTTCCAGGAGGAGGGTTTTCCTATGATCTGATGGTCCATTTCCAACTCAAGCCCCGAACCATATAAATTAATGTATGTTTATAATTCTTCTTCTTAATTTTTGGAAGGCTCGAATGCTACAGCAATGCCTTCTTAACGTTCAGAAGACACTAATTTCTAAGGCAAATGATTTGCAAGTCAATCCTGATAAAATCTTTAAACAGGTCTTGTGTGCCCTGTAATTAACAGAAATTCTAGCATTTGGATGGCACCCTTGCTAGTTTCTTATATGAATGCAGTTGTTTCTCCATTTCTTGGCTAATTCCACTAGTTACTAAGGAGGGAAATGCTAGACATCTGTTGTCAGGTAGCCAACTTGTCCCACAGATGGCAATGTGATCTGCAATTGTTGTTTTTTATATATCTTTTCACCTCCTCCTTTGAATTCTTATCTTCTTACTCTCTTTCACCATTGACAGAAAGGTGGGAGGCAGAAATGAATTAGGCAAGAAGGGAAATAGCACATTTCTCTCATATCCTCACCTCTTGGAGAGGCTGCTTCCTGCGACCTTTGCTTTTCTCCCTGCCTTCTCACCTACCTAGGTAGCTCAAATGCTACCCTCTCTGGGGAGTCATCTCATACTGTCCTCCCCATTGCTGGACCCCCCGTAAGTGCCTAGAGTGCTCCCCCAAAGTGCTCTAAACATGCCTCTCTCACACTTATCCCTGCTATCTTAATTTTTGATGTATTCACTCATCTCCCCACCCAGACTGTGAGCTCCCTGACAGGGCTCATTACTGTATTCCCAGGGTCAAATTCAGTTGGTTAAAAGAATGAACAGGTTTCTTGGAAAAGAGACAGAAGAGTCAAGAAGTTTCCTTAGAACCTCTGGATTGTTTCTAAATTGGTAACATTTAAGATCTCTAATGCTTTGTTCGACCAATATGGGAGGACAAATGTGAAGAATAAAGAAAGAGCTGGATTATTGGAGCTGATAACCATTTTTGTTTATGTTCTGTTAAAAGCGTAGTGCCTGGGGTGCCTGGGTGGCTCAGTCGTTAAGCGTCTGCCTTCAGCTCAGGGCGTGATCCTGGCGTTCTGGGATCGAGCCCCACATCAGGCTCCTCCACTGGGAGCCTGCTTCTTCCTCTCCCACTCCCCCTGCTTGTGTTCCCTCTCTCGCTGTCTCTCTCTCTCTGTCAAATAAATAAATAAAAAATCTTAAAAAAAAAAAAGCGTAGTGCCTGTGTTGATTATAAATAGTTACTAGTAGCAAATAATTATAAAACATAGCTTTTGATAATAAGTTCTATATAATGCCAGTTCCTTAGAACACATGCACTATTCTGTACTGGTAGAAAAATGAATTGTTCACCGTGGAAATGCCACCCATTAGTGCACTGTTCCCAAACGATATACAATCTCGTGTTTTATGGCTCTCAGCTGCACACTGCCTGGAAGATACTTTAGACATGAGCCAACTTTTTACATCTAACAAATGCCCAGTAAAAGACACTTAGAATTCCAGTTGGACTAAACTTGCCCCTTCTCCAGAGGGCACATAAATGAATAAATACAAGGAAATCCCCTCCCATCGCGCACACACATATGCATGCACGCAATCCTCAGAGCAGCTGTGTTATATTATAAGTTGGAGGCCTTTTGTTAGTTCAGATGTTTCAGGTCTGCAAAGGCACTCTGGAGAAGAAATAAATATTATGAGTAAGTCTCGTTTCCATGCTTGTAGTGGGGAAACACTTACTAGCACCGTTTACTACAGTCTTATACTGAAACAATCTCATAAAAAGAATACCAGCATTACTCACTCAGCACATGACTGCGAAGACAAGATGGTGTCTGTTTTATTCCCTCAATATTCAAAACATGATTTCATTCAGACGCTTTCCCAGATGGACTTTCTTTTCAGTAAAACTAATCAGAATAATCACGGATTGTGTGCTCGCTAAATCTATGCTTGTTTCTTTTTTCTTAAACCATTCGCGTCTCTTTTACTTTACTGAACAGTGCATATACATAAAACTTCACAAACGAGAAAGATTGGATATTAGCACTGAATTGTCAAAGAAAAGGCAGGTTAGAGTTGCATGGGAACTCGACCTGGAAACGAGGTCATTCCATTGGAGGATTTGGTGTTCTGCTGTGAAAGCTTAGAGTCTGAGGTTGACAAATTTGGGAAGAAGACAATGTTCTAGAGATTGATATAAACGTGGATTTATTAATTTACGAAGACAAAGGACTCTCATAATAACAAAACAGTACAAGTCTGCACAATCATTGCATTCTCTTGTTATTATGAAAGCATGTGTGAAGCCAAAGTATAATAAGATTGTCTAGTGAACATAAAGTCAGAACAAGGGGACACAGAGAA
The DNA here is from genome assembly GCF_017311325.1 of Ursus maritimus. Taxonomy (NCBI): domain Eukaryota; kingdom Metazoa; phylum Chordata; class Mammalia; order Carnivora; family Ursidae; genus Ursus; species Ursus maritimus. The sequence goes on from NW_024424119.1 coordinate 38,242,314, forward strand.
ATTTATTTTTAACGGCACTGAGAGCCTGATACGTCCCTCTCCCTCTGCGGTCCTGTCAAAGGGATTAGAAGCACTTTGCCATGCTCCCCCCGAAGCCTGGTACATTCTTTCCCCATTCTTCACTAACTTTTACTAATCCATCTAATCTTAGCTTAATTATCACTTTCCTAGAGACAACTTTTTTGGTCTTCTTATCTAAGAAAGGGTCCCCACTGGACACTCCAGAGCACTCCGTAAGTTCTCTTTATAGCACTTACCTCAATGTGTACTTAGATACTTATCTGTTGCTTTAAGGTCTGTCTGCCTCTAGACTGTAAGCTCTAGGAGAGCAGGGACCATGCATGTTTTGAGTCCCACTAGCTTCTCAGTGTGCCGACCAAGTGCCTGGCACATCTGCAAGCATTCAGGACATACTTGATACATGAACAAATGAGAAAAGCTCATCCAGGCGGTGCTCGGGGTAATCGCAAAGGGCACAGGTGCTCGATTCAGAAATCCTGCCTCTGCGTCTTTAGTAACTATGTGAGCGTAAGCAAGTTACCGAACAAGATTCTTTATAAAATGAGGACAGTGATAGTGACTGCCTCCCAGCATTCCAATGAGGATTAAATAAATTAAAAGATATAAAACACTTGGAACAGTGACTGGAACAGAGTGAGCCCTCAAGAAGAGTTAGCTCTTAACATTATCTTACAAAGGATAATTCTAAGAGACATTGAAAGCCTGATTGCTAAGACTCAGTTTCCTTGGGATGTTAGTGGGATGGGTACAATTCATAGGAACCTCTGAAGATATTTATTCATGTTTCCATGGTTTGGCAACTATCCTTCTGATGAAGAATACTTCCATTAAATATGGAATGTTTTAAAACAGGTTATACCCAGAGCGCCTGGGTGGCTCAGTTGGTTGAGTGTCTGCCTTCAGCTCAGGTCATGATCCCAGGGTCCTGGGATTGAGTCCTGCATCGGGCTCCTTGCTCAGTGGGGAGCCTGCTTCTCCCTCTGCCTGCCGTTCCTCCTGCTTGCGCGCTCTCTCTCTCTCAAGTAAATAAATATTTTTAAAAAAGCAAACTGGCTATACCCAAGCCCTTCTAGCCTGGAAGCCACTTTATCTTCTTTTTGTGGTGTGCTGTGTCTATGTTCTGATCCATTACGCACAAACATCAGAACTTAACTCTCATGGCAGCTGTATTTTATCCTTTTCTCCAAGTTCTTGGGAGGGTCATCTCTGTAACAATACATTATGGACAAGAATGTTCAAGGTGGGTATTTTGTAACATTTAGAAAGCAGAAAAGGATATAATAAATATGCGTAATTCTGTAATGACAGTGGTAATCATCATTCTATTTGTCTTATTTGGTTTAAAAGGCTTTACCGATAAACATTATGGGGCAAAGCACCATATTTAACAATTACATATTATAATGTTGTCAGGCAAAACTGACATGGTTGTTAGAGTCTTAGTCCCTGGTTCATTTGTTGAATATGTTTTTATTGAGTGCCTAAGATGTGCCAGCCATTATATTAGGGGTGGTCTATAACAGTTTGGGTTTGAATTGAAGAATGATACAAATAGGACTCTTATTATGTCATGAACTGGCATTTTGGTCATCAAACACTTAATAAATTTTTAATATACTGTTGCCTGCTATTTTCAATAATAAAATGCTGACAAGATAGTGAGAATGTAGCGCTAAAACAACTAATGTGGGGGCAACTACCTTTTTTATCCCCCCACCCTACATACACATGAAGTGTGTCCTTTGATCATTAGCTGTAGGTGCTATTCAAAGAGCCTATTTTCATGCACAGTTGGGCATTATTTACTTGAAAATAAAATACATCTATGTCAAAACCCACTGCTTCCTTACTTTTAATGCCATTCTGGCATTAAACCCCAAATCAGGCCTTTCTGAGGTGACTTTCTATATGTGAGCCTTGATTTATCCATTTTCTCCATGTTGGAATCCCCATCTTCTTATTCTCTCACATAGGAGATCTGCTGTCTTCAGTCCATAAGAGAAGATTTTACCTGTGTCCACATGCACATCCCAAAGGCTAAACTAATGCACTGAATCTCAGAATCGGGCCAAACTCAAAGATGTTATACAATTACTCATTTGTTGCTGAACTTCTCCTTGCAAAAAAGAAAGAAAAAGAAAAAAGAAGAACAACTGATGAAAGAAACTGAAGAAAACACAAATAAGTGGAAGAATTTATATTCATGCATTGGAAAAACTGATACTGTTAAAATGTCCATATTACCCAAAGTGATCTACAGATTCAGTGCAATCTCCATCAAATTCCAATGGCATTTTTCACAAAAACAGAAGAAACAATCCTAAAATGTGTATGGAACCACAGAAGACCCCAAAAAAGCTAAAAACCTTGAGCAAGAAGGCAAAACCAGAGGCATTACATTTCCTGTTTTTAAACTATATTACAAAACTTTAGTAATCAAAACAGTATGGTATTGGCATAAAAATAAACACACAGATCAATGGAACAGAACAGAGAACCGAGAAATAAATCCATGCATATTAGTTCAACTAATTTTCCATAAAGGCACCAAGAATACACAATGCAGAAAAGATAGCATTTTAATAAATGTTGGGAAAACAGGATATCCATATGCAAAAGAATGAAATTGGACCCCTATCTTACACCATACACAAAAATCAACTCAAAATGGATTTAAGACTTGAACATAGGACCTGAAACTGTAAAACTCCTAAAAGAGAACATAGTGGAATAGCTCCTTGACATCAGTCTTGGCAATGATTGTTTGGATTTGACACCAAAAGCAAAGGCAACAAAAGCAAAAATAAACAAGTGGGACTATGTTAAAATAAAAAGCTTCTGCACAACAAAGGAAACCATCAACAAAACAAAAAAACTATCTATGGGATAGGAGAAAATATCCACAAATCATACACCTGATTAGGGATTAATACCCAAAGTTTATGAAGATCTCATACAACTTAATAGCAAAAAACAAACAAACAATACAATTAAAAAATGGGTCGGGGGCCGAATATCATTTCCCCAAAGAAGACATACAAATGGCCAACAGGGAACATCAAAAGGTACTCAATATCACTAATCATCAGGGAAATGCAAATCAAAACCACAACGACACACCACCTCACACCTATTAGAAGAATGGCTATCATAAAAAAGACAAGAGATGACAAGTATTGGCAAAGATATGGAGAAAAGGAAATGCCTGAATGCTTTTAGTGGGAACATGAATTGATACAGCTACTATGAAAAACAGAATGGAAGTTCCTCAAGAAATTAGAAACAGAACTACCACATGATACAGCAATTCCACCTTTTGGTATTTATTCAAAGGAAACAAAATCATTATCTCAAATAGACATCTGAACTCCCATAATCACTGCAACACTACTCATAATACCCAAGATAAGGAACAACTGAAGTGTCCACTAACGGATGGATGGATAAAGAAAATGTGGCATATACATACAACGGAACATTATTCAGCCTTAAAAAAGAAGGAAATCCATTTGTGACAACATGGATGAACCTGGAAGACATCATGCAAAATGAGATAAGCCATACATTTTGATATGGTATAACTTATATGCAGAATATAAAAAAAAAAAGTCAAACTCATAGAAACTAAGAGTAGACTAGTGGTTGCCAGGGAAACTGTAAGGTAGAGGAAATGAGGAAAGTTTGGTAAAAGGGTACAAGCTTTCAGTTACAAGATGAATAAGTTCTGAGGATCTAATGTACATCATGGTGACTGTACTTAACAACACTGCATAGTATACTTGAAATTTACTAAGACCATAGATCTTACACATTCTCACATGCACAAAAAAAGGGAACTATGTGAGGTGATGAATGTACTATTTAGCTTGATTGTTGGAATTATTTCACAATATATACATACATCAAATCATCTAAAGTTGTATAGTTTAAATATCTTACAAATTTGTCAAATAAACCTCAATAAAGCTGGGGAAAAACCTACCATTTTCCATTATGGATTATCAATTATAGAGAAGTATGTTAAAATCTTCTACATGGCTATAGATTTGCCCATTTCTCGTAGCAATTCTATACATCTTTCCTTTATGTATATTGGGACTATATAATTAGATGTATAAAGTTACAATATATGATAGTAGGTTAACAAGAAACATACATTAATGAAACACAATGTACAAATATAAAGCATATTTACTATTACCCTCCCATTTGTGTGCCCATGGGAGACATCAATAATCAATCATGGCATGCCAGTCTGCTCCCACATGACTCCAGAATATGTTTTAGCATTCCACTCTATGCAGTCATCTTAGCTGTCACTCAAAGTAATTCCTTCTGCCTTTCCCTGGCCTATCTTATTATTGTCCTAAAGGACAGAATATTCTAAAAAGATAGAATTTCAGATCAATGGGATGAATCAAAGAATATTCAAGAAACAGTAGTAGAACAATTGATGCCTTAGGAAAGAACGCCATATTTTTACTTTCCATGATATAGTAAGAATAATTCTGGATTGGTTGAAAATTCAGTATAAAAATAATGAACTCCTAGACAGCCTAGAAGAGATCATAGGCGTAAATTATCCTTTCTGGGGATCCAGAGAGCTTTTATGACCATAAAACAGACGCTGGAGAGAAGTTATAAGACAAATGTTTTAGATTAGGTTTTATAAAAATTAAAATCTTGTTTTTCATAAAAAACAAACTGAACGAATGAGGGAGCACTTAACAGTGTATATAATACTTAAAGTTCTTAATGCATAAATATCTTATACATTAAATAACAGACAAACATCCTACAGGAAAAATAAACTAGGAACAAACTCATATAACTTACAAGAGGAGAAGTATTAATGGCAAATACATATATTGCATAAGGTTACATTTCACATGAACAATGAAATGACACAAGATGTCTTTTTTACCCATCAAATTACCATGAAGCATTCAGAGATAAGAATGTCATGACAGAGTGTGCATAGGCGAAAATATCCGGAAGGAAATTTGAAAATACACACCCAGAGCCTCATAAGTATTCACATACTTTGATGCAGTAATTCCATTTCTATAATGATCTGAATTAGATATAATGATCCATAATTAGAGCATCACATGAAATAGAATGGATGAGATGCTGACATTTTATTCCTAATAGTTAAAAATTGGAAATAACTAAAACAGGTGAATGGTTACACAGATTAACAGTGTATCTGTACATTACAATCAAAGTTGTAATAATCAATGATGGTAGAAATGTACAAGAAACCATATGCTGTGTGCTTCACATTTTATTTAACATGGATTTTCTATATATCTAATATAAAAGAAATTGGGATACAAATGTACAAACATGGTAATAATGTTTGTTTTCTAAGTCTGGGCTTGACCCTGAAATGATTGGCTGTTGTTTTTATACCCAGTATTTTACTATTGTTTTCCTATTATTTTTTTTTTTTTACAGTGAGTGGCTGAAATCAGAAAAAGATTTTTCAGAAGAAAATGTCAGAGAACAGGAAGTGCCTAAAAATCCCATTAGTTTATTGCAGTTCTCTAAGATTTCCTAATCCAGAGAGATACAATCAACAACTGTCTTATTAGACTATTGCAAAAGAAACATCTCAAAAATCTAAATTTGCTCATGAAGATAGAAAATGTCTCCCTGAGTTCGCATTGTAATGATGCAGAAAGGCGTGTGTAACTCAAGCTCAAAATCTCTAGGACTTTCCCTTGTCGGCACAGTTCAGTCCGGCCCCTTGCCCTGGGCTAACCTAAAGCAACCCAGGCCACACACTCGGGCTTTGAGAGAAATCCAGAGAAGCCTGTTGGTTTGCCTACCCTAATCCTGTGATTACCAGAACATTACAAAAATAAGACTTATCTGTGGGTTTATATTTTTATTTAATTAAGTCTCCTGAGAGCATCATGGTTATGCATAAACCGCATTTATTAATCCTGGCATAACTCAAAGAGATCACTGCAAAAATAGACTATGAATAAATGGACCACGTCATACTTATTCAGTGTGCAGTGTAATTTTCCTAGTGTTATTTTGTGCCGCTGAGCCGCTGAGTTGCTGAGGGGCTAAATGAAGGCNTCCCTGAGGTGGTATAGTTTTCAAAACTGGAAAATTCCTTTCCACGCAGTGTTGACATTAGTACACACTTCCTGAGCCCTTATTTATCTAGCATAGTCACTTTCAGTGTACTGCGCTATTTATAGAAGATGCGAGAAGATGCATCTAGCATCTAGAATTCATTCAAGACGGCTGAATTCAAGAATATAAAGAGGCATTTTCATCATCTGTGTGTGCGACTAGCAATTATCGCTAGGTAAAGCGAAAGGCAACTTGACTGTATTCATTTTTGGATCTTTCAATCACATGGCCAAAAAGAGGGCTAGTTTTGGGAAGCAATTTGCAAAGCTACTTTACATATGGTGTCAACAGTTCAAATACATTCTGCTTCAGATTTCCAAAATGAGGATTCCACCAATCAAATTAAGTCGAACTGAAATTTAATAGATGCATAGATCTCCTAAGGAGTCGTCACACGCAATACTGTCTGCAATCTTAGCCGTTCACTCAGCAAGTTTGAAATATCCCTCTTGTCAAGGTCCCCAGCAACCACCATGTGGCCAGATCAGATGGCCACTTCCCATTCCTGAACTCCCTTGTCCTCTCAGCAGCCTTTGGCCAAGTTGACCACTCCCATTTTCTTAAGAAACTTCCTTCTCTTTCCCCCAACAATGCGCAGGCCTGGATCTCCTCCAGCTTCCCTGGCAGTTGTTTCTCACTCTCTTCTGCCTTATTAACTTGCTCTTCTTCTTCGGTACGGCCTCTTAAAGCCGACATTACTAAGAGCTCAATCCTGGGCCCTCACTTTTGCTCCATCTGAACTCGCCATGGCAGTCTGTGCTGTTTCACGATTAAACAACATCCATGTGCTGAAAATTCCCCCACTGATACTTAAGCCCAAACTTCTTCTCTGAGCTGCACACCTAAATCGGTCCTACTTAGCAGACATTTTTATTTGGAGGCCGTATGACTTTACAACATCCAAATCAAAAATCATGATTAAGAACGCTGTCCTCCCTAAATTGGATTTTAATCCGATCTTTGGCATCTTACACCATGACACCACATCTACCCAGGTATTCTCTCCAAAATCCTCAGCAACGTTTCTGTTCCTCTTTCTGCTTCACTTAGTCCTGTTATTCTGAAACCCCTGATGGAGGCAGCAATCATTTTACAATCTCATCTCAGAAGCGACATACCATCGCCTCTGCTATGTTCTGGACATTAGAAGTGAGTCATGAAATCTAGACCACACTCAAAGAAAGAGGATTCCATCATTGGGGGCCATCTTGGAGGCTGCCTGCCCCACTGACAGGGCAGGCTTGGCGAGGGCTGCTCTGACCCTTCTGCAGTGCTCTGAACCCTGCCAAGAGCTTCTCTCCTTACACCGCCACATGGCCTACTGGAAGCAGTTGTCGATGTTTCCTTTGGACTCCAGGGCCTGGCCTAGCGCCTAGCCATGACCTGCTGAACTGAACTGAATTGTGCATCTCTCAGCCAGGGTCAGAATATATAAACAGTGCTGGGACTAAACCGAGAAATGAAGCTTCTAAGACGGGATGTTTCCTTTGGAGGTGATCTCACGGTGCCCTAAAAGCAAATCTAACATATTTGAGGAATATGTGGTAGGAGTCTAGAACACCCCAGTTATAATGAAGAGGCAGAAAGGAGACAGGCAGTGAGAAAGAAGGATGAATCTGTCATCCTGGCAGGAGCTTACATAATGGCTTTCAGTCTTCTGTGTCTCCTCACAATACCTCGGGAAACTCCGGATGAGGTTTGTGATTAAGGGAAGCAGAAAAGAGGAGGCGACAGAAGGGAATGTTGCAGGGTACTCAGGTACCAGTTTTATCATAAGAGGAACCAAGGAAGGACATTTGCTTACCATCCTCAGGTTCCCAAATGACAAAGGCCACAGAAGGGCCAAATCAAATCCAATCAAATCTACTCTTTTCCTGTACACAGAATATGTCTTGAATTCCTGCTCACCCTTCTCCCCCTAATTTAGCTGGATAAGTAACACAGATAACCCTTCTTCTCTACCGAAGCACAGACGTCAAGTATGCAGCTCTCCACAACTCCAGCTCTGCCTTCCCTCCAGCATTCGGTAGGCCTCCAAACAATCATTTCCCCAAGCTGCAAAATGCAGTTCTGCATGACATAACACTCCACATGCTACTCTGAAGGAATGTGGCGGGGGGGGGGGGGGGGGGGGGGACCTAAGAGAATAAGCCAAGGAAATCTCTTAAATGCTTCACTCGCCTATCAAGAGAATCCACTAGCAAGTCCTAAAATTCTTAGGGAGAAAGGAGGATGTGGTTACATTTATTCCCTTTCTTTCCTTTTTTTTTTTTTTAAGATTTTTATTTATTTATTTGACAGAGAGAGAGAGAGCACACGCAGGGAGAACTGCAGAGGGAAAGGGAGAAGCAGGCTCCCCACTGAGCACAGAGCCCGACAGGCATTTGATCCCAAGACCCTGAGATCATGACCCGAGCCAAAGGCAGCTGCTTAAACAACTAAGCCACCTAGGTGCCCCATATCCCCTCTTTCATCATAAAATAGGTACCGAGAGCTACAACACATTGGGAACTCTGGTAGGCACAGGAATCACAGATGTAAAGGACACAAAAGTCAGCCTTCAACAGGCTCACCTCCTTGTGGAGAGACAGAGTCAAGAGCAGGTTAAGAATTCCACCATACAGCATGCTGTGGGTTAAGAAAGAGGTGAGCACAGAGTGTGAGCTCCCAGTGAGAGCAGAGGACATCAAACTTGGACTGGGCCATCAAATGAAACTTCTCAGGGAAGTAAGAACCAGGTGGAATCTTGAAGGACAAGCCATGATTGGCTAAAAGTAAACAGGGGAGTGACATTCCAGCAGAAGGGAAACCATGCAAAGAAGCAGGGAGATCAGAAAGAGCCTTGCAGTGATTTCAGGGCATGACAGTGACTCCTCAGACAAAGGGTGTGAGGAAGGCAAGAGGAGGAAGGAGGGAGGAGAGGGCAACAGAGGATTGCCACACCAGGGAGTGTGGAGGTTACCCCAAAAGCAGCAGGAAGTCATAAAACATCCCAAGCAGGAGAATGACGTGGCCAAATTTATACATAGAAGGAGCTCTCTCACATGAGTGGAGAGATCTGATCAGCAGGGAGACCCACTCCCTGATGCCATAGTAAACAGACGGTAGATTAATGGGAGCTAAAACGTGAGGTGTGGGGGCAGATGAGGAAGGGACAATTCAGAAAGAATGTGAACTTGATGAGACTCAGATAAAAACAGGGCTAAGGAAAAGGAAGGGTGTCAGGGATGACTCACAGCATGGTGGCTTAAGAAGCTGAGGAGAAGATGGTGATATTCACTGAAACAAGAGAGAAAGGAATTCCCATGTTTTAGGGAAGATGATGAGTTTAGCACTGGACATACTGATGTTATAGGGACTTAGGACCAATTTCCCCAGGTACTAGGATCTTGGATTCATTTAAATTCAGACAGACTCTTCGGTCAATAGAAATTTAGACTCTAGGTCTTGAGGACCTTGGAAAAAAGTTTGAATTTTGTCAGCTCTGAAACCATAGTACCTTTCCTAAGCCGTCTCCCACCACTCCCCACAATAACACCTCTCTTTCATACAAGGCTGGGATGGTCAGGAAGTGAATAGTGGAGACCAATATAGCTGTACTGAGTTAGCTCTTTGCTCATACTATCTTATCCCTGAGGGCACTTGAACACTGAGAATCATGTGTTACAAGTCAATTCAGAGCCATGTCGACATGAAAAGGTTCTGAATTTATACACAACTTGTATATAGCCAGTAATAGCCTGTTAATAGCCAGTCGCTACTCTGAAGTACTTGTTTTCATAGAACTCACCAATAAGAAAAAGCACATATTCTCCAACATTGCCAAAGATATCTTCGTTTGGTTCCATGCCTGGAACTGGATCCAAGTATCCGGAGGCATGTTGGTTTCCAGATAGATTTTAGCTCAAGGACAGGGGTAGGAAGCCACTATGGAGCCATGGCTTATAAAAATGGCATTCTGTCTTACCTCTTGCAGTGATGGGGAGAGAAAGCAAGGTTTGAACATTTCTGTCCTCTCTGATCTCACTGTTAATTCTAGTTGGATATTAAATGTTTTTCAGATTAATAATATTATATCTCAACTGTTGAGTTTCAGTTACTTATGGGATAGCCAAATAGGTGACTAGATAAACAGGTGTTTCCAAAAGAGATTTAATTCAGAGCTACAGGCACAGGGGTCCTATATACTTAGATGTTGTCTAATGCTGTAAAATGGTCGAAACCACTCTTAGAGAAAATGTTCAGCAAAAAGAGGTGTGCTGAGGACTTAACTTGGGAAAAAATCAACATTTAAATTCTGCATGGGGGAAAAAGTGGGGGGGTTATGAAGAAGACAACAACAAAAAATAAGAAAAACAGTAAAAAGTTCTATCAAAAAAAAAAAGTGAAAAAGAACTTCAAGTAAAAAAAATAGCCACCACTGCCACAAGTTGAGGAAAATTCAAGTAAGATACATCCTGAGTCACTTATTAGCTTCACAAGTTGTTTTTTTTTAATTTCATTTTGATATTTAAGTTTTGGCAATATGTTTTCCCATGCAGTTTTTAAAACTTTTATGTAGTCAAATGGATTCATCTTTATAGGACTTCCCAGTTTTGTGTCATATCAAAGGCATTTTCCATGAGAATATATATATTTATACAACATTTATAAGTTTATTCATTTATTTATATTTTAGATATGTATATATTTCCTGCAAGTGTGTGTGTATATCATGTAACTTGAGAGAGTGGCTTACCGTGGGAGAAAAGAAATGTTTTAGAGGGATACTGGGTAGCTTATGGAATACTTGGGAACACTGGAGAGCCAGGCAGGAACCAAGGCAGTCAGGTGGCATGTACCATGGCCAAGATCTGAGCAGAGGAACAGCCTGGTCAGGGTGACACAGCTCCGCTGCTGGACGCTGGGCACAGCTGCTGGCACTGCCATCACCGGACACTGGATACTGCTGAGGCACTGCCATGACTACGTGCTACTCTTGGCACCACCACCACCGAGCACTTGACGCCACCACGCCTGGAATGAATTCTAACTACCTCCTTTGTGTCCCTTGCTCCAAATTCAAAGTCCTAGCAAAGACGTCTCATTGTCTGAGCTTAGGTCATTCATCCATATCTAGCTATCAGGGTTCATAAGAGTAAGTACTCATTTTTCATGACTTTTATAGGCAGAGCTGGGACCTGCCTCCTACCAAAACTCAACACACAAACATAAGAAGAAGTTCAAATATTGAGTTAAAAAAACAGAACCAAATATTAAGATGACTTCACGATAGAGGATCATGCCTTCCTTACAAAGATGCTTTTATGATTTGTAGCTGGTCATAAAATGACTTGTCATAATTTTTTATATATAAAAACTTTAATCAAAACATGAATCAAATAATATCATTGTGCTTGACTCTTTACATACATTCTTTTTTTTTCAATGAGCAATAATCTTGCCTCACAGACTAACTTAGCTAGCACACAAAGCTACACATTCTTTTTTTAAGCCTTTAGTTTTTAGAGCAGTTTTAGACTCACAACAATATTGAGAAGTAGGCACAGAGAGTTCCCACATTCTACCTGCCCCTACACGTGCTCCCCTCCCCCATCATCAATATCAGTCACAAGGCTACTATATTTTTCGGCAAAGATGAACTTATATTACCCATCACAACCACCCAAACTCCATAGCACCTTAGGGTCCATGCTTGGTACAGTATTCTCTGTGTGTTTGAACAAATGTACAATGGCACATACCCATCATTATTAGATCATAGAGAATTTTTTCACCGCCCTAAGAATCATCTGTGCTTTGCCTATTCGTCCCTTTCCCTTCCCTCCTACTGCCCCCAGAAACCACTGATCTTTTAACTGTCTCCACAGTGTTGCCTTTTCTAGAACGCCATATAGTTGGAATCATTGAGTAGGCAGCCGTTTCAGATTGGCTTCTTTCACTTAAGTGATATGCATTTAACATTCCTCCGCGTCTTTTCATGGCGTGCTAGCTCATTTCTTTTTAGCTCTTGGTAACAGTCCGTTGTCTGGATGCGCCACAGTTTATCTGCTCACCCGCTGAAGAACAGCTTGGTCGCTTCTAAATTTTGGCAATTATGAATAAAGCTGCTATAAATGTCTGTGTACAGGTTTTTGTGTGAACATGTTTTCAGCTCCTTTGGATTAATACCAAATAGCACGATTGTTGGATCCTATGGTAGGAGTATGTTTAGTTTTGTAAGATACTGCAAACCATCTTCCAAAATGGCTGAATCATTCTGCACTCCCACCAGCAATGGATGAGAGGTCCTACCTGCTTCGCATCCTCACCAGTGCTACAGATTTGGGCCATTCTAACAGGCGTGTGGTGGATAATTTTTTTTAAAGTAAAAAATCTCTCTGGCAGCAGCATTAAGGGTCTGAACAGCCTATGGCAGCGGCATACCCGGAAGGCTGCTGGAGGGCTTCTTCCCTCGGAACTGTTTAAGCCATATGTATGAACTTCAGGGTCTCTGAACTATAGCCATATTGGAGTTTTCCAGTGGGTTATCAGACTGCCAGTGGGGCTGGATGAACCAGGAGGAAGTGCCGAGATCGTGGATGGGACCAACAGGTTAGAGGTCTCAGAGAACAGTTTTGTCCCATAGTACGGAAAATCCAGACAGACCGACCCTTACCCTGGAAAAGCCCCTGTAACACCCTGGAGTACCAAAGATGTACTTCAGAGGGGCAAAGGGTGATATGACAGAGAAGCAGTGTAGTCAGTCTTTGGGAACAAGTAGAGACGTGAAGTGTGATATGCTGACTGAAAAGGTAACTGTTGCAGACAAATGGGAGTACTGGCATGCTCTCTTTCTGGTGTCTGACTGGTGCTCTGGGATAAGCTGGAACTCTTTAAAGAGACCAACTGGGGTATCCTTCCATTTGTCCTCCCAATCTACTTGTCCCCTGCTCTATGCCTGTGGAAACTTACCTCTATGAACTCTACCAATGGACTTCCTGGCCCTCCAATTTCCTATTGGGTTTGGCCAATGGTGAGACTCTGCCAGAAATCAAAAGCACTCCCATGAGCTGGCCAAATCCCTTAACCAAAGCTCTCAGTTCCTAGTAGGAAGCTCTCCTTCAACACAGTCACCCCTGTCTCTGGGTTCCAATAAGTGGTTTTCTGCCCCTTTGACCCTCAGGCCTAGAGATGGCAAAGAGCACCCATTAGTGGTTCTCTGTCTCCACACCAATTCTTGTGGTTCCTCAACACCTTACACCTTTGTATGTCTACCTTTATTCTACTTGAGTAGGCCATCAATTTCATTTTGGGACCCAGACAACAGCCGAAGATATAAATTTATAAATTTTATGGGACATAAATTGACCATTTTGGTAGACAATTTTTCCTTTTGGAACTTCCTTCCAGTATATAATTAAATACTCCACTGTCTACATTCACTCAATTTTTCTTCCACCCACCCCCATTCCCTTGCCCACCCGCCCACCAATGAGCTCTCCAGGTCTCCATACTCCAGCAGCCCGACTCCACTCAATTTTTCAAGTTGGAAATCTGGCATACATTTTGACTTAATCCTTTTGCTATTTGTCTCCAATCTACCCTTCCCTCTCCCTCCACCTCACTGTCCCTCAGGTGCAGTAACAGTGGCCTGAGAACTGGTCTCTACTCTGAGAAATGAACTTAATGGCATATAAGTAAAATGGCCTCAGGTCACGGGCTATGTTCCCAAGATGAAACCCTGAACTGGCTTAAAGCTACCCACATCACTAAATCTCTCCCTTTCCAGTTTTTTATTCTTTCCTTGTCCATGTTTCTACCTTCTTTGTGCTGCCAATATCATCACCTGTTTATTGACTGTGTCTATTCTCAATACATCCACTTTGTTCCCTAGCATCACATTCCCTTCTCTCTTCTGGAATGCTGCTTCCCTGGACTAATGTATCACTAACAAATACCCTTTCCTTCCCCCAACCCCCAAAATAAACCTAACCATTCAACATCTGTCATTTGTGAAGCTGAGAAGTGCTGGAGAAAAAAAAAATCACACCACGGTGTATGATTTCAGCATAACTTTATAGTGACAACCTCAACTGTGATTGCTCTTATTTTCCAGAATAACTGTCTTAAATCTTCTTCAGCCTCACCTTCCACATCACAGAGATGACAGAAGTCATCAGATGAGGGCTCAATAAACTCTTTGCCATTCCTACCTACAAATGTGTCTACTTATCCCTTCCTCATCACCTTCTATTACAAGATCCTATGCTCAGGACTCCAGCCCCTCCTGCCTCCCTGGAGACCTTGAACTATCCATTATCTCTTCTTTTTCTGTGTCTTTAACCTCTTTCTCTCTACAGAATCCTTCACAGCACACCTTCAAAATAAGTAAAGAATAACTTCCAGGGGTGCCTGGCTGGCCCAGTCAGTAGAGCATGCGACTCTTGATCTAAGTGTTGTGATTTCAGACTCCATGTTGGACACAGAGCCGAAGAGAAGAGAAGAGAAGAGAAGAGAAGAGAAGAGAAGAGAAGAGAAGAGAAGAGAAGAGAAAAAATTCTGTTTCCGTCCAACTTCTCCCTCCAGCTGCTGCTTAACATTTCTCCTCTCTTCACAGTCACTCTTCTTGAGAGAATCCTACTCACGTACTGTCTCCATTTCCTCACATCCTGTCACTCTCCAGTCTGTGTATACCACTCTGGTATCTTATCTCCTTCCCCACTGCTCCCTGGGACTGCCCTTCACCAAGAGCATAAACCACTTCTGTGTTGCTAAGTTCAATGGAAACCTTTCAGTTCCTTCTTATTGGACCACTCAGCAGCATTCAACATACTCCCTGCTCTCCTTCTGGGAATGCTCTCTTCTCTTCCCTTCCCTTTTGTGACACTCTATCAGTAACCTCTTTCTACCTACCTAGCTGCTTTGTGTTAATCTCTTTTTGTCACTCTTTTTCTTTCACTGACTTTGAAAGGTTGGAATGTGCCATGGCTCAGCTCTAGGGCTTCCTCTTTTTCCACATGCTCCCCTCAGCCCATCTGCTTCACTTCTGTAGCTTTCGCGGAAATCTACATTCCCATGGTGTTTAACTGCTCTTAGAACGAAGCTCTTACTGAGACATACAAGGCCCCGAGTGACCTCCCCTATCTGCCTCTGCAGCTTTTGCCCTCACTTCCTGCACTCCCAACAAACTGACTTTTTTCATCTGTCACAGCACCCATCGTGGTCGTCTGTACCCCTGGCCATTTGCACATTCTTCTCCCACTGCTTGTTAGAGTCCACGCCCACACCTCCCGAGTTTGGCCGTCTGACTTTTAGCCATCCTGCAGGGCTGAGCCTCAGTGGCACTTCCTCAGAGAAGCATTTCTTGCTTCTCCAACTAGGCCAGCCTCATTTTTTTTCAGGCTCAGTTTTTATATAATTTTATAGTATAGCATATGTCTCCAGATGATAATTTAATTATTTATGTAGTTTTTATTATTCATTCCCTCACCAGACATTAAGCTCCACTGCCTGTTGCTAAATGTCCCGCATACAGGAGGTATTCAGTATAATGCATTAATTCATTGAACAAACATCTTGTTTCAAGAGTCCTTTCCAATCTTATAAGGTGTAGGCCTCTTGATGCACCTCTAATCACTATCCTAACAGTTCATGGGAGATCCTATCCATTTTTAAAAATACAACCCCACACTATCTCTTTGACTCCCCAGGAGTTTTCTGGAAAGGGAAATCCATGTGGCATTCATGACCCACTCTCTGCTGACCAGTGAGGTGGAGAATTAGGTCATGGCCCTTTGTGATAATTAGAAGGGGCTCTTTGCCAAGCTTCACCAGATGTATGAGAGCCTGGTGCAAACCAGAAGCACTAACGTGATGACGTGGTGACGTGCTGACTCCGGCAGGAATGGGGCTAGTCTTATCGGCTGCTGTGCAGCTGAATGCCGGTGTCTAGTTCAAGATGCGGCTCAGAACAGCGCTACTTACTCTTTGAGCCTCCTTCCCGGGAGTTTTGGCCAGCTTCTGAGATGAAGAAGCAAAGTCAGCAGAGGTGGTGAGGCAAGCTTCATTGGCAGCTGGCTGTATTTTATTAAAAGGAAGACTGGCCATCAGCCCCACGTGCTCTCCTCATGCCCTGAAGAAGTCGTGAAAGAGTGGCACCCGGTCTCACCCTCTGTGGCTGAATAAGCCTGCTAGTGTAAGGAACAGATGTGCTGGCATTGTAGGATGGAAGGCCATTTTGTATCCGGGCTACAAGAAGCTGCTGCAAGGAATATAATTGGCTGGCAGCCTCTGGTTGCCACACTTTGGAATCCCCTGCAGTGGGCTTCACTCAGCCAATAACTGGTTCATTTCGAACCAGCACTCTCCCTCAAATACTAGCTTGAATTTTCCCTCGACAGAGTTTTGTCTCCCCTTAGCACTGCATGGTACTGTGCTCGCCTTGAGACATGGGTCATGGTAGAATTTGAAGGAGGAGATAATTTCCTGGGGTGACTGGTCTAGAGGGTACAGTTCCTACTGGATTCAAAACAGGCGCCATCACTGCTCATTCTATATTTTAGAGGAAAGAGGATGAAGAGTGTTCCTTCGCAAGTCCTCTCCCTGGTTATCTGAAGGAAGAGGGCTGTTTCAGGGGCTCACCTTGGACTACCCGTCACTGATGGATGGTACTAATTTAGTTCACAAATCTAGAGTCAACCAAATTTCCAGAACCCTACTTTCCCTAGTGTTATTTATGGAAATGACAGGTAGCCACACCGTTCATCCTGCTGATTCCTAAATTTCACATAAAATATATGCTCATCTTACTAACATTCAAATTTTCCATGAGATATACAGCAGTCATAGGATATTCTCAACAGAAACCTCATCAAATCTCTATCTCTTCTATTAAAATTGCATTAGGATTATTTTGGTTGCAGTTTAAGCACTCAAACTCATATGGCTTTGCACATAATCTCTTGTTCATGGAGCATAAAAGCTTCCAACAGCCCTGGCTTACCTGGTCTTCACAGGTGCTGATCTAAGAAGGAAGAGTTTATCTTTCGTTAGGTCCAGGAAAATACAAGATCTTGGACTGGCCAGTATGAGCTATAAGCCCATTTCTGAATCAATCGCTATGGTTAGGTAGCAAAGGCGTTCCACATGGAAAATATTTGCAATATATATAACAAATGACATAAATTTTTTATAGCAAGCATACCTTAAAAACTCCTATAAATAAGAAAAAGAAGAATGACCTAAGAGGAATACAGACAAAAGCCACAGAAGAGGAAAATGAATAACAATAAAAATATGAAAAATTCTCCTTACCAACAGTATTCAGTGAAATAAATGTAAATAACAACAATGAAATACCATTTTACTCTATTCAAATATAAGAATTCAAAGGCAAATGTTGATGAGAGTGTGGGGAGACGGGGCCTCACGTACACTGCTGGGGAGTAAATACAGCATCATATACCCATACTTCAGATGACTACGTTGTCAATAGAAATAATGGGTAGTAAGGTATGTGTTAGCACGGTGAAGTCTCCAAGACAGATTGTTCAGTGGGAAAAGGCAATTCGCAGAGTAGAATGTTTTGGAAGCTGTGGAGGTGCACCTTCAGGAGAACTTGCTGCAAGGAATGTGACTGGCTGACATCCCACAGCTGCCAACTCCATGGACTCATGAAGCCAAAGAATGAGGGCATATCAACACAAGGCAAAAAATCTTAAAACGGTGTGGTGTAAGTGCAATGACAGAGATGTGCACGACATAGACATAGATATAGATATAGATATAGATATAGATAGACAGATAGACAGACAGACAGACATAAACATAGATACGTGCATGCCCAGAGGAGGCAAACCCAATGCAACTTTGGGAAGATATGGGACTTTGGGTCTGGAACGGCTCTCAGGAGGGACGATGATCAAGCTGAGATGTTAGCTAGGTGCGGAGAAGAGGAAAGCTTTCCAGGCGGTCAGAACAGCATGAGCAACTCATGGAGGGAAGAAAGCTGTACGCAGGAATTTATGGCAGGTTGCTAAATATTAAAATAGAGGCTGGGATTGCAACAGATGAGGCTAGTGAGATAGGCAGGGTCCCGCAAGGCCTCCCTTGTCATCGTAGAGAGGTTGGAATAGGTTTTTACGCGGCGAGAAGCCACAGAAGGCTTTGGAGCAGGACAGCCCATCTGAGAAGAGACTAGAGGATGATAAGACACAGGTGAGAACAGACCGACGCTATCGCCATCACTCAGAGAAAGCGAATGTCTGGAAAGGAGATTGGGATAGTGTTATACTAGTTGGAATCAATGGAGGGGAAGAAATCCAGGAATATGGCGTCGGTACCATCTGTAGGAATTGGTAATGGGCTGGAAGTAGGAGGTGGGGTGAGAGATGGGGAGGAGCCTGGTTAGATACACCCAGGGTTCTGGCGTGAGTGCGGAGAGGTGGTGAACTGAATCAGATCAGGAAACCTATACCTCAGGGAATACGGTGATGGTTGCAAAGGCATCTGGTATTGTCCTTCTGCCACTGTCTTAAAAGGGATTCTAAAGGGATTTTCTTTCCCTTGTTCCTCCAGCACTACACTTGCATTACTGGCCTAAGTGGATACTCACCAGCTGGCCATGTCCATCACTACAGCCAAGTCTGAGAATTCCTGATTATACTTAGAGCCTGTGGAGCTGCTGACACAAACAGTCATTAGCAGACGACCCTTTTGTAACCAACTATGCTTTAAAATGTAAACTGTGGGGGCATTTTCCTTGCATTGTCCAGAAGGAACTTTCTCCTGCCTGAGCCTGGATTAACCATGAGAGAGTTCGTCAACATTCCACTGGTACATATTCTTACTTTGGTTGCCTTCAGCGGGACTGAGAAACTTCCAAAAGGTTTGTTTCAGGAATCTTGTCTTCTTGTTGCCTTGTCATAGTTCTAGAGTGTGTGTGTGTGTGTGTGTGTGTGTGTGTGTGTGTGTGTGTGTTCTGATCGTGACCGAGTCATATGATGGTGGGCTTGGGTGTTACTTGGTGAAGTAGGGGTGCAGTGTACAGAGAGGGAGAAAACTATATAAATAAGCAGTGGATTGATGGTCTCATTTCTACTGGCATCCATCCCCCTGCTTAAGTTCAGCAATAAAAAATTTAGCCACACAGTGAATGTGGAGCCCTCACTTGTAGGGAAACATCAGCAGGTAGACTGCAAGTTATCAAGGTCCGTTTTGTTTATGTGTGTGTCAAACTTCAGGGTGGTCTAAATGGATAATGAAAACCTTTTCACGTTAGGTTTGCCAGGAATATAATCAACCCTACTCCCAGATGTCCAGACTGTTTGTTTCTGAACAAAAATTATTTCCATTTTCAGTTTCAGTTTTGCAAAATTCTTAGTAAATATTTTAGTTCCTAAAAATTGGAATTAGAGAGAGACTCACACAATTTGCCTATATAATAAAAGCCTGAAGACAATGAGTTCTCACTAACTTTGAGGTTGGAGGTATGATTTGGCTTGGCAAGAGAGTGTGAGAGTTTTTTTTCAGAGTCTTTGGAATGTACCGGAAATAACACCACCTCAGGGAAAGGAAAGCAACTTAAGAAACTGACAGACACCTGTTGCAGTAGCAAGAATATCCACAGTGATATGGTTTTTGGCCAGTGTATTATGAAACTGAGGCTAATGTATTTCAAATCAGGAAGAAAGACAGGAAAATATGTGACTTGCAAAGTGACTGAGGGCTTCGTTGAAATTCTTTTGAAGACACAAGTAAGATTGAATGATATCGGTTAAAGAGTTTTCAGACTAACTGTATTACAGTAAAAAGAGTTTTGTGTTTTATGATACTCTCAATTACTTATGTTCCCTTTACGTTATTTTCCCAAAGAACTGAACACGTTTGTATTGTATAGATAAGTGAAGGCAGCGTCTGTATGCAGATGGGAAATGTAGCTTTAGATTCTGTGGTTCGCTAGAATTTCAGGAGCCACAAGGGCAAGACTGCTAATGAGATACAGCTTTCCTCACAAACAATCTGATTTCGTAGATTTGTGTTGTTTTGTTTTCCTTTTCTATCTTACACGAGCAGAAAGGTATCTTTAGATGTATTTAAACATTTAATCACCAACTAATATTGCAGGGTATCTCCAGATAAGGAAGAATCTAGATCTTTTCAAACAGCTA
This sequence comes from Ursus maritimus, assembly GCF_017311325.1. Classification (NCBI taxonomy): domain Eukaryota; kingdom Metazoa; phylum Chordata; class Mammalia; order Carnivora; family Ursidae; genus Ursus; species Ursus maritimus. The sequence continues at coordinate 38,262,638 of NW_024424119.1, forward strand.
ATAATAGACAGAAAGACTTAACATTGGCTTCAGATTATTTTAATACTTCCTGATCATACGACGGATGTCCGGTAAGGTAGCACCTGAATGTTCACACTTACGGACTGTGCTAAGTCTTATTTGCACTATTCTAAACCACAAAGTTACGTAAAAATGACATGGTTAAACACTAAAATTTGCTAAAATGCAGTCTCATAAGGAGCAAAACAATTGATTTTGATAGTTCATATCAGGATTCGGTGCATTTAAAAAAACCTACCTCTCTATATAAACAACTTCTAATTTATACTCTAGGAAGAACTGATTTATAGTTTCCAGACTTTACAGGTAAAGCCCTTAATTCAAATGCACACTATCTCTATTTTGAAAAATTCAAAATATGGTGATATAAAGATAATTGCCCAGTCTACTGTATTTATGGTAAACTTTAAACTAGTATGAACTTAACACCAACCCTAGCCAAGAATACCAGGCCTAGTAGAACAAACGTCCATTAACTACACATACCTGCTCTGAGAATAAACATTATCACAAAAATATAGTCCTTAAAATTTTAAATGTCCGAGTTCATGGAATATACTGGCACAAAACCACAAAAATGTGCTATTATTTTAATACTACGAAAAGTAATAAAGATGTTCCACACACACTATCTCATACTTATTTTCTCTATTCTTGATAGAGAATAAAAAGAGCTTTTTAGGTGGATACCTTTGTCTTAAGTCCTTTATCACGAATGAATCAAGGAATCTTCACAATAATGTGTTACCAAATAGACTGACAGATCTTAAATAGTGCAAGAGTATTTAGTGGATTCTTTCCTAACAGTCCATATACCATTTCCTCAATAAAATTAATAACAGATTTTGTGGAATTAATAGTTTAGTTTTAATTTTAGCTTGAGATTCCCAATGTTCAAAGACAAGGGGAAAAGTCACTCGTTCTGAATCTTTCCGACTAGTGATACTTTCAATGATGAGCTCAATACTGTAACCCCCAAGTAGGAGAAATTTACAAACCTTCATATATGAAAGTAACCAATGTTTCACTGAATACTCACCTTAACTACATACTTCAATAATATTTAGTGCTTTATCAGGGAATATTAAGTGTGCGGTGGGATTTAAAGTCTGTAGGAGTACAGGAGTTCATGTAAGCAGCACGAAGTTTGTTTAATACGCACAAAAGAACTCCTGTCCAAACTCCACTTTTTAAATTACCCCATTTACTCCCACACCTAGAAGTTTCTGAGTCTAAGTGATTTATCTTCAGATATATTTGAGTAACTTCCTCTTCTAAATCGTATATATACAAAGATAGGATTCACAGATTCAACATATGACTAAGTCAGGACAGGCACAGCTGTCATTGAAATCCAGGACACCAAGTCCTGGACGAATATTGACGTGCATTGAAAAAGCAACTCATTGCGTATTTGGGGAAACACAGTTGCTTTAAATATTACTGACCTTAAAGAACAGGAAGAAAGAGCAGAAATGTCAAGATTTCTGCCACATTTCCAGAGTAGTAGGCAACTTCTCAGTGAAACAGGACTTGAGGTCATGGGAGAACAGGACAAGTGAGGGGTGAGTACAGGACCCGAAGGATGTGGCCCCACTCAGGAAAGTGAGTGAAGGAGTAGACCAGAGAATGCAGAAGAACTACATGGGCCAAGCTGAGGACCTAACTGGGCTTGGGGACTGAGCCTCTGTCGTGGCCTTCATTTGCACCACTGTTTCACTTCATCTAACAATACTATATGCACATAGGAGCAGCGAGGACAGCTGGTTGGATTATTTCAAGGTTGGTGCTCCCCAGGGTCAGTGCAGCTAAAGGCCTAGAGAGTAAGGGAGCTGCGATTATATGGCAACATACCGTGCAGTCTAGGCTGAACAACGAAGGCAGTGAAGTGAGGACATTTAAGGCCTGGAAGAGAACGTTAAGATGAAGTTCCTTTTCCTAGTCTCCGATGTCTTTCTGTGTGTCTTTAGAGACAGCACAGAGTCTCTGTGAGCCTGTTTCCTTGTAAAATGAAGACGTGCATAGTAGTGCTCAACATATAACGTCATATACTATGCTAAGGACTGTCCATGATGGGGGAAATGTTCACTCTTGGGGAACATGCACATTTTAGATGGGTCCCTGTGAGACCATGTCTTAACGCAAGTGAATTCCCCCAGGAGAGGCAATTTCAGATACTCTAACAGGCTGAGCCAGAACTCCCACTGGCCTATGCCCAGTACCATTCCTGAAGGCAAGGCCCAAAAGTGTGTTCTGTGACAAAGAATGAATGATACAACATTAATAAGTGACTGAGATTATTGATGAAGTTTACAAACTCCAAAGGCATCATCATAAAAAATAACTTGCATTTTGTTATATCACCAGTAGAATAAATGTGTCAGTTTCTAAGATAAGCCAAATGATGAGCAATACTGAATATCCTCTTTCTTTGGGGAATCTGAAAATTTTCCAGTGCCTAAAGTGTTTTCTCATACTGAAAAAACAATACTGTATTCATGATGTTAGGAAAAAAAAAACATGAATATATCCCAAGTCTGAGCATTTCTAATTTTACCAAAACAGAAAGGAGCAAATACACCTGGCTTCTTGGTTTACGCAATCATCTGGTCGTGCTAATCAACAGCTATTCAACCAGAAGCTGGTATGGCGATGGCCATGTGGTCGAGCCCATAAAAGGGTATGTCACGTCCTTCTCATCAAGAAGCAGCTAGGTTCCAAGTTAAGCTACTCTTTGGGTACAGGAAAGTGTTGTGCTCATTTTCATGCATTTGTTATTCATGTGGTCCTTGGATTGAGGGAAGAAATAGTGCCCTAGTTTAAACAGACTCCGGCTGAGATGAAAGCTGGATAAGAGAATGAAAGTAAACAGGAGACAGTCTGCTGAGTCAACAAATATCATTAAATACAACGATGTGATTTTGTTTGTAATGATTTGAAAGTGGATTTGTTTGGATAACTTTGAAAGATGGGCAAAGTGAACTTAGCCAACTATATCCTGCCTATATAAATTGATATTAATGTAAATCTTATTTTTCCTCTGTCTGTGAATAGTATTATGCTGACAACGTAGAATAGCTTAGAGTTAAAAGATAGGAACTTTAAACCAACCTTCACCTTGAAGTTCAGCTCTATCACTTCCTACTTTCATTATGTTTAGACAAGTTACTTAGGCATTCTTGGCCCCCATTCCTCATCTGTGAATGAGAATAATAATAGTATCTCCCTTCATGTTTGTTGTGATATATGAGATAATGAATGGAAAGTGTAATGCATGGCCCATGGTAGGTTCTTAATTTTGGATGCTAAAATTATTAAAAAAACAGAGTCAAACATGACCCAAGACTACCATGCCACTGTACATGATGGGAAGGTGTTAATATAATAAAGTTCTTCATAAAACCTCATGTATGTCTCCATAAATGTCAAGACATTGTAACATTTACTTCCTTGATCTTAACTGACCTCAACAGTTTGTAAAAATATTAATAGTATGTCTATTACCTCTGTCACTTTGGAAGTATCAAGTGAGAAGTAACTAATGAATCAAGTTTATTTTCTTACGATACATGGCCATGAAGAATGATTTTGAAAATACAAAATATAGAAAAGCTTTAATAGAAAAAAATCATCCCGACTTCAAGACCGTTAACGTGTTGGTATATTTTCTTCCATTTTTTCTATGTATCATAAAACTTGTTTACGCAGTTCCGCTACCTGCCACTTCTACTCACCACGAATGCGTGAGCATATTCTATGCTATCTATACTCTTCAAAATGCCATTTGCGGTGACTGTGTAAACAATATCCTGTTTAGGCAAGAGTTGCTGATATATGTTTAATATCCACCTCTCTGAGATGAAAAGAAAGGCCCTCGTTTGTTGCATTTGTTGATTTCCGTAGTGTAAATACTCTGACCACAATCGATTTCAAGCCAATGACAAATACTGAACTGGGAAGAGATGTGCAGTAGCATATGCCTTTACATACTGTGTCTACTGCACTTACATTGAATGAAACTACCTCAAGAGCATAGGTAATAGTACAATGTAGTAAAATAATTAGGAAGTGATCCATTTTGAGTATTATTACTTTGGTTTTGACATGATTTATTTAATTATAATTTTTTTTTTAATTTTAATTTGTTAACTTGAGTAGAGTTGACACAAAATGTTAACATTAGTTTCAGGTGTACAACAGAGTGATTCACCTTCTCTCTATGTTATGCTCTGCTCACCACAAGCGTAGCCACCCTCTCTCACCTAAATTTATATGATTTAGTTTTTAATAATGGCTCTATTTAACAATTGTGTCACAAAATTCTGGAAAAATTAACACTTGGCTCTATCTAGCAAGCCAGTACCAGCCAGCTCCCGCAGAGCACAGCTAGAAGGCAAAACTGGGTGCCAGAACTTTCTTCCACTTCAGCACAATTAGTACAATTTACTACAATTAATCTGTTTTGTACAGTGAAGGTCATCTATGTGCCTTTCCATCTTCAGATTATTTCCTTGGGAGAGATTCCCAGAAGTAAATATTAATGGTAAATTTGCAAGTCATCCAGAGACCAGGACAACAACTGAATTGTTCAAGCTTCTACTTCTAAATTACCAAATCAAATAACACACAGTGTTCCATATGGGCAAAGGACAATTTTAAATGCTTCACATATATTCATTTAATGAATCCTCCTGACAAGCCTCTGTGGTGGTTTTATTATCATCTCCATCTATTCTCTTTCTACCTTTAAAAAAAATGGCTTTTATAAAGGCCTCAGACATACAGTTCATTTAAACATCACATCAGTCAATGTGCTAACCCTGGGGATGGAAAAAGGTCTAAGACATTGTCCCTGGCCCCAAATCTCAAGGTTTTTATAATTGAGTATGGGACAAAGACATAAACAGATCATTTTAATAGCATCTGTGTGACAAGTGCTGTAAGGGTGACATTTGCAGGATGACCTAAGGTTAAGGAAAAGGCCATTTGGCTCTGTCTAGCAAGTCTGGGAAATTGGGAGAAGATGCTGCTTGAACTGGATCTTAAGAAAAGAACAACGTTAAGGAGGAAGATGTGAGCCTCGTGGGACACTTGTAAGCACCATGTTCCCTTACTCTCGGCCCATGAGTTTGTCTCTGAGTTTACTGAAAAAAGAAGGTCTAGATAGTGGATGCATGTTTAATGGCCAATGTGCCAGTTTGTTCCAGGTGTTTCTTTTTTTTTTTTTAAGCCTTGCATTCTTATTTTTTTATATAATTTTTATTTTGTTATATTAGTCACCATACAGTACATCCCCAGTTTTTGATGTAATGTTCCATGACTCATTATTTGCGTATAACACCCAGTGCGCCATGCTGTTCCAGGTGTTTCATGAGGCTATCACCCCCTACCCTGCATCTAAAATACTGTTCATACCACTTACTTGGTTGTCATGTGTACCTTGCATTTTAACTAAAATGACCATATAACTTATTGTCCAAAATCAGGCACTTTTGGAGGACAGGGGGCACCATTAATAATTGTGCCAGGAGGGGAGCCTGGGTGGCTCAGTTGTTAAGCGTCTGCCTTCGGCTCAGGGCGTCATCCCAGAGTCCTGGGATCGAGCCCCACGTCGGGCTCCGCTGGGAGCCTGCTTCTTCCTCTCCCACTCCCCCTGCTTGTGTTCCCTCTCTCGCTGGCTGTCTCTCTCTCTGTCAAATAAATAAATAAAATCTTTAAAAAAAAATAAACAATTGTGCCAGGAGAGCGGGCATAACTATTACAGCTGATCGTTTATTATCTAGATTGTGGCAGAGATGGGTTTTACACATCTTTTTGCTTCTAGTGAACCTGGTGCTTGCTACATGGAAAACAGTAAATAAATCTCTTATTAAATAATAATAATGATAACAAACTGGTAGTGATGATAATTATTTTAAGTAAAATTATGCAACGGGGTAGATTTCCAGACTCACCCAAATACAGGTGTTGGCACTTTGCCACACCATCCAGCCCTTCAGATGCCCAGGACCCCACCCCGTTTGCTTCGGTGGATTCATAGGTTTCCTTAAGGATTCAAGAGGGGTGAATCCCGCTCCCAACCTGCTCTCATCCTTCTTAACTTCTTTGTCTTCCTAACTCTTATAATCCAGGTGACCCTCATTTCACAGGGGAACAGAAGGAGGGAAAGGACCATGTTACAGCCTCTCTTTCTGTTTTCTTTCTTTTTGTGGAACACACACACACACACACACACGCACACAAAATAACACAAAACCAAAACCAAAACCAGCTTTGGGATATAACTCAAATACCACTCACCTTACCCATTTAAAGTATACAATTCACAGAGTTGTGCACTTATCATCAAAATCAAGTTTAGAACATTTTCATTACACCTAAAAGAAATCCTGTGTCCTTTAGCCACCGATCACCCTCAATCCCTCCATCCTCTCCCCCAGTCCTAGGTAGTCACTCATGCATTTTCTGACTACAGAATGGCCCATCTGGACATTTCATATACATGGAATCCTACAGTACGTTGTTCTTATGACTGGCTTCTTTCACTTAGCTTATTTTTCCAAGGTTCATCCATGTTGTGGTATATATTGGTATTTCATTCTTTTTTTTTTTTTTGGCAAATAATTTTCCATTGTATGGATATGCCCATTTTGTTGAGCTGTTAATCTGTTGATAGACACTTGGTTTGCTTCCACCTTTTGGCTACTGTGAATAACACTGCTATGAACACAGTTGTATAAATATGAGTCTCTGCTTTCAATACTTTTGGGTATAGACCCAGAAGTGGACCTGCCAGGTCATATAGTAATCCTAGGCTTAATTTTTTGAGGAGCCACCATCCTGTTTTCCACAGCAGCTGCACCATTTTACGTTCCCGCTAGCAATGCACAAGGGTTCTAATTTTTCCACCTCCTCGCCCAGATTTGCTGTGGATGTGAAGTGGTATCTAACTGTGATTTTTGTTCGCATTTCCTTAATGGCTAATGGTATCCAGCATCTTTTCACATGCTGTGTCTCCAACATAAATGAAATTTATACAAATTCTTTGAAGAAATGTCTATGCGGATCTTTGCCCATTTTTTATTTGGGTATTTTGTCTTTTTACGTATTGAGTCTTTTTCTAATCTACTCACGCAAATATGAATTCTTTGTAAATCTGATGAAGCTTGAGCTTTAAAATCATTTGTTTGCAGGAGTGCCCTTCTAAAACCCTCAGTGGGCTCTAGCAATGTGTTCGTATGAACACATATTATTATGAAATCTAGAAAAAAATTGTTTTTAAACAATTGTTAAGACCTCTTTTCATTCTGATTCCCTTTAGTCATACTTCCCTTCAAGCTGATTTGTCTTGGGTGGCCACAGATATTTTGTATGTCTAATTTTATATTTTTTTCCTCAAGGTGTGTACCCAAATTACATAACTTTGGGCTTCACAAACCATGGATCTGCCCCTACTTATATAAAATAAATTCTTTCCCACTCTCCTGAGAGCCTTCTCTTTTGATTCTCAAATGCCTAGTTTAAAGTAGAAACAAAATACTCTACGTAAGATCTTCCTTCCTTTTGGCAACTTTCTACTATGGGTAAATATAATTCTCATTCAGGTAGTTGTTGCCTCTGACTGCTCACAGAGGATTAGTAAACAGTATTCTAGAATGTTCTCATCTGCCGTCTCCTCTCCTTGTAGCTCCTGTCATCACTACTCCTCTGGAAACAGTAGATGCCTTAGTTGAAGAAGTGGCTACTTTCATGTGTGCAGTGGAATCCTATCCCCAGCCCGAAATTTCCTGGACCAGAAATAAAATTCTCATTAAGTACGTATTCTGCCTTCTTCTGGTAAGAATGCCCACTGCTGCCTTGCAATTTAACTTTGTCATAAATGGAATCACAGCTCTTGGTAGTACAAAAGCTCCCCTTCAAGAATATGAAAAATGCAAATGTCCTCATTTTATAAATGTAAGATCCGAACATCAGTGAGGTTAAGAGAATTGCCCAAAGCAAAACAGAGATTTCATTGACATGGGGACATCTGGGCTATTTGCAGGACCCTGTTAGGAAACACCATGGCATCCTAGGTCTGGGAGCACAGAGCACATGTTTCAGGACATGCTGGGGAATTAACAGGGACCAGACTTATCTCCTCTACTTCTACTATCCCTATAAAATAAAGCATATGTTGTCTAGGAACCTGACCTCTAGGTCACCGTAACTTTTTCTTTTGAAAGTCAGAAGGGGCTCCTGATATATAATGAGGCAGCCTCTCCAACAGATAAAATTCCCACTTGACATGAAAAGGTCATGCTATCTTTTCCTCATTTACAATAGTTATCTGATCAAAAACACTCTAAAAAAAATCTGTAAGGAAGGGAACCACTGGCTTCCCAGCAGGCAATATAACTTTGCACTAGGGCCAGAGTGCTTACGCTGGTATCCATAGACGGAGGTCCATGAACTTGCATGAGGAAAAATTATGTCTTTATTTGCACTAAACCCTAATGAAATTAAGTGTTTCCTTCTATGATACATGTTGTAATGTGGGAAAGAACCCTGTGCTGTTATCGCCTTCTGGTTGTCTCCCAAGCAAGCTATTTCAAAAGTCCTGGAAGAGGAAGCCTCAAAATAAGATGCCTGAAATACAGTTGATCAAATCCATGTAAAATACGTAGACAGAGACAAGGGGAAAGAAATGCGATAAGTTAATGTACTTAGGAACCTTGGTTCACTCAGTGTTTCTATGTCCAGTCTCTCTTGTGCCTCAGACTTCCCCATGGCAGTGTTCTTACAAGGACCAGCGTGGAGGCTGAGCCCACAGGCGGAAGACACCTGAAGCTACTAACATATCCTTGCTCCGTTGGAGAGACACAAGCACACCTGGCCATGACTCTAGCTTGCCAATGAGCCTGCTGAAGAGCCATGGATTTTAAGTGTGTTTCTTGGGTAGAGTGCATGGGACCATAAAGGGACCACATATTTATTTTTTGAGAGAAAGAGAAGAAGCGAGAGAGCAGGGAGGGGAAGAGGGAGGGAGAGAATCTAAAGCAGGCTCCATGCCCAGTGCTCGGAGCCTGACATGGCACTCAGTCCCACAACCCTAGATTGTGACCTGAGCTGAAATCAAGAATCAGACACCCAACTGACTAAGCCACCAGGTGCCCCAAGGGACCACATTTTATGTCACCAATGGGTGCTTGATTTAGGGGTGACAGAGCTGTTGGTCTAGAGGGGCATGATTATAAACTTGTCTTTCCATCCCTTTCTACTTGAAGCCATACTCTTCTTTGTTCCATCATATTTTCTATCTATTCCATCAATCTTTGGCAGGTTGCTATTTTACTTACTGCCTATACTCAACACACCTTATCAGCTCTCCCTGTGTTTCACAACTCACTCTCCTGTCTCTCTCTAACATGAGTCATTGTGCCATTATCTCCTAAGCTATTAGCTTTGCGATTTATATGCTTCACATTTTCATGAGTTTTATCTGTTATTTATGTCTTTGTCTTCTATAGTAAAATAAATAAAATAATGTCTTTAAATAATACAGAAAAACCTCATTGTAAATATGGATCATGAATCACAGTGGTCGTAAAAGAATCTGTGAAGTTATCACAGAAGTTAGATAGATTTGCACTACATTATAGCTGTTGCATATATCTTGACATATTTATATTCTTCCCTACTTTGAAATTATAATAGTTGTTAGGTAGTCAACATTCAGTATTTAAAGGTCGATATTCAAACACTACTCTCCCCACCACGGCCCTCCAACTTGTCTGGGAAGGAAGTTTGATGCCTGTGTCACAAATAGCTTTAAAAAATATGGCACTGTGATCCTCTCGTGTTTCTCTCTCAACATAATGAGATGGAGAAATGGACAATGAAAGAGTTTTTTTAATTACACAAAGAAAATCAGCATTATAATATATATATTATATTTATGCATATATATTTATTTATATGTAAATAAATATAAGCTCATGCCCACTTGGCTTGTAATACTATGAATAAAATCACTTAATACATTTGAATCTTCCCTTGATTATAAGGCAAAAATGTTACCAATAAAAAAGAAGTAAATGGAGCTATAGGTTTGAATAGTTAGTTGTTAGTCAAAGAATCTGTAAAATAGGAAGAAACTACATTTTGAAAGTATATTCGATGCCCTTTGAGGAATAATGAATACCTGGACATGGAAGAAACCTGACAAGCACTACCTCAGCCAGGTGATCAAGGTCAATATCAACTGTGGGAAATGACATTGATAGCATACCCTCGTTACGACGTGATATGGCACTCTGCTTTTGTGAACTTCCTCCCAAAAGCCACAAACCCAGATTTATCGTGATAAAAACATAAGGCAAAGTCCAGTAGAGGGGCATCCTACAAAATACTTGATAAGTAGTCCTCAAAACGGTCAAGGTCATCAAAAACAAGGAAAGTCTTAGAAACTGTTGCAGTCAAAAAGAGCCTAAGGAGATATGACAAATAAATGTAATCTGGTGTCCTGGATGAGATCATGCAACAGACAGAGACATTAGGTAAAAACTAAACAAACCTGAATAAACTAAGACTTACAGAAACTAGTTAATACTGTATCAATATTGGTTCATTAATTGTAACAAATGTGCCACACTAATCAAAGATGTTCACCATAGAGGAGACTCATGAGGGAGGTATACAGAAAGTACTATCTTTTCAATTTTTCTATAAATCTAAAACTGTTCTAAAAAATTCTATTTTAAAAATTATAAATACTTGAGTGTTCCTCACAATCCACAAGGAATTTACTCTAATTAAGCAACAATGATGCAACAGCTTATAAATCTTGAACACTTTGTATTTCACAGAGTGGCTAGACTCTTGGTCCACAAGCACACCTGTAAAATATTCCAATGTTCATATTTTTCCATGAACACTTACGCATAGCAAAACAAAATCAGCAAAATTACATGAGAGGGAGTATCATGGCTTGCCACAATTATTTATTGTGAGTTAGTGAACTACCCAGTGATTACATTATCCTCAGTCACATTAGACCAAAGTTGACTACACGTCTTTTGGTTCCTCTTCAGGATGACAGTCACCTGTTGAGAGTAGAATATCAAGAATCCATTTCTTTCCCATTTTTTGTTTTTACATTTGTTCCCTATTTCTACTCTAACGAATGACCAAAAACTTAGTGGCCTAAAATAATATAGATTCATTATCTTACAGTTCTGGGAGTCAGAAGCCTGAAATAGGTCTCTCTGGGCTAAAATCCAGGTGTTGACAGAGCTACATTCTTCCCGGTGGCACCAGAGAAGAATCCGATTTCTTGCCTTTCCCAGCTTCGAGAGGGCTACCTGCCTTCCCTGGCCCCTTCCTCCACTTTCAAAGCCAGCAATTCCACCCCTCTGCCCTCCGCCACCGTCGCAGCTCCTCTCATTCTTCAGCTTCCCTCTACCATCTTTCAAGGACCATCATGATTACACTGGGCCAATGTGCACAAGCCATGATATTCTATTTTAAGACCCTTGGTATCTGTAAAATCCCTTTTGCCACGTAAGGTAACATATTTACGGGTCCTGGGGATTAAGACGTGGATTTTGGGGGGAACATTTTTTCTGCCTAATGTATACATCTTGCATAAAGAATCTTTATTTGGTCATAAAACCCACTTTTATGTTGATGCTTCCCCTCACATTTTTCTGTTTCCCTAATTCCCTTCCCAACAAACAGCATGTAATTTAATGAGATAATGTATGCAAAACATCTATTTTTACAGTTTGAAGCTGTTTTGCTTCTTTATATATTCCAAGGAACTAGAATTATGCTTGGCACTTATCAGGCACTCAACAAATATTTGTTTAATAATGAATGCCCAGTTAATTGTTAGTCACTTCTATAAATATTTAGTTCTTCCCACTGGTCACATTTACATGGTGTGTTCACTCCCTGGCCGCAACTTTCCAGTAACTATGGGGAGAAAACTCATGTATCTTGGTAATTAAATACTTTGCTGAATAAAGTAAACTTTATGTTTGCTCTTATCAACAGATACCACCTTCTGAAAGCATGTTGGAGGGACTCAGTGGTGCTTTGATTACTGGAGCATAGGGAAGATTAGGATGCAATGTTAGCTTTCTATTACCAACTAAGGTTATTCTATTATTCAGAACTCATTCAACTTTCCTTTTGCTTTTAATCTGCTTCCTCCATTGACAAGCCATCTGTTTTGATCAGTTAGTCATAGCCGAAAAACATCACAGAGGAGGTCCTAACCTGCCACTGCTGTCTGTGACCTGCAGGCTCTTTGACACCCGGTACAGCATTCGCGAGAACGGGCAGCTCCTCACCATCCTGAGCGTGGAAGACAGTGACGATGGCATCTACTGTTGCACAGCCAACAACGGCGTGGGGGGCGCCGTGGAGAGCTGCGGGGCTCTTCAAGTGAAGATGAGTGAGTGGGAGAGAGCCTCTGCTCATGATGTTAAAGCTGACTTGGTCCACCCCAAAGCAGGCAGTAAAAAGAGCCTCTCGCACACCTGCAGGCTCAGCAGCCAGCCAAGTTCAAGTTTAAAACACAACCTTGAGGCAGTGAATGCTACACCTTGTATTCCTGTCCTCCACTACAGGCAAGCCCCTTAGTTCTCTAGCCTCTCCTGTTTTCTTGCCTGTCCACAGCGCCTTGTCCACTCCATCTTGCCTTCCACCACCAGGCAACTTCCCTCTAAAATCTTCTCCCTGCACCTTTAAAACAGTTCCAACCAGATGCGCTTTTTATCTCTAATCTCTGCAGACACTTCTACCCTTTTGACTTATTTCAAACTTGATTTTCTTGGATGACTTTTCAAACTTGAGTGGCTTTTCTGTTTCACTGGAGGCTGTTTATTTTTCCCCACTCTTCTTGTCTACAGGGCTAGCAAGGACTCCTAGGCCCCTTTCAAGCCATTACTGCTGTGCAAAATCCTTCCTCTCATGAGGGCGTGTGCCATTCTAGCCATTCCATCCTGTACATCTATTCAAATCACCTACTCACTTCTAGGCACTCCCCTGCACCGGCCCCCCCAACATCTACCAAAGACTTTGATTCCAGACTCATTCTCTTTCTATCCATCCCTACTCCTGCTATCATCTTAAGGGATTTGAACAACTGTAAAACAGCCTCTAGCCATTTCATCCCTACAACTCCTGACCTCCACAAGTCCAATGATACTTGCCTTAACCTTTTATCAGTCAACCCCATCAATGACCTTGTCACCCCCAGGAAATGATCTGTATTTAAAATCGTAAGCTACAGTATGTCATACTCTGAACATGGATGCTTCTATTTCTAGCCCTGTCCCATGAAGAAAACACTTTCCCACCCTCATGATGTGCCTCCAGAGAGAAGGCACAAACTCCATCGTCTCTTTCTCAGCTAAGAACAGAGTCCAGCTCTCACTTCTTTACTCCCACTATGCAGCCATCACCAGCGTGCTCACGTTCTCCTGCCCTTGACTCCTCTGTTCTCCCTTCCACTGACCCCCAATTGGGACCTCCCTCAGTTCTCTCTCCACTTGGCTTTCTCTCCTACCTGGTGTTCTATCATCCAGCACTCTTATCAGCACCCTCAAATCTCATGACCTCCAGTGCTGGGAGCCCTAGCTGCTTGCAGACTGCCCACCTTGTCATAATGTAACCTTTACTTCCTTCCTTTTCTCTGACACCACACTGCTGATGGCAAAGATCACGTCAACATGCTGGTGGGTGCCATACAAATCAGCGGGTCGGTTCCACCCAGGAACTTTATCACAAGTTTTGTTGTTATCTCTGATTGTCATCACTATTTCTTTTATCCTTCATCTTTCTACTTTGTGGTCATCGTTTTGCTGAAGGAAGTCAGTCGCTGCTTCTTTTCAAAGTGTGAGCATGTAATCGTATAAAATCTGAGGATGTATTTTCTGAATCTTTGCATCGCTGGAAGTCTTTACTTTGCCTTTACTCCTGGATAATAATTAGTCTCAGTACAGATGAGAGTTTAAAAAGGCTCTTCCCTTAGCTTTTATTAAATAATTATTCACTTTCATATGCTGCAGCTGAGAAATCTTTTTCTTATCCCTGTAGGTAAGTCTAGTGTTTATCTTTCTTAAAAATTTTAGTATTTTTTCTCTTCATTTCTAGAATTCATAAATTTCTCAAATTCACAAGAATGTTAGGTGTGTTTTATTATTCCTACTCAGTTTTAGGTGGGCCTTTTGAATCTAAAACCAAAGGTTTTTTTTTTTTTCCAAAATGAAATATACTTTTTTCTATTTTTCTTCCTCTTCATTTTATTTCATTCTTAAACATTTAATTAACAAATATTAGATCTCTTTTTCCATTTTTCATGACCCCAATATTTTCTCATCATATTTATTCTATCTTCTTGGAGATTTATTTAACTTTTCTTTCCATATCGTGAACTCAAGTCTTCAATATGACCATTCTACTATTCTGCCCTTATACTGAGTACTTTGATCTTAAAAACCCATATTTTTAATTTCTAGGAATTACTTCTCTGCTCCTTCTTTTTCAGAGCAAACTCTATGTGTTATATGACGCAATATTTGCTCAAGTCTCTGTAACGATATCACTAATGCATTTTTATTATTTTATTTTTTAAAAGTTTTTATTTTATTTTTAACTTGAGAGAGAGAGTATGCGCAGAGGGGAGGGACAGAGAGAGAGGGAGAGGGAGAAGCAGACTCCCCGATGAGTGGGGAGCCCGAAGTGGGGCTCGATCCCAGGACCCTGAGATTATGACCTGAGCCCAAGGCAGATGCTTAACTGACTGAGCCACTCAGTCAGCCCCAACTAGTGCATTAAAAAAAAAAAAATTCTTCCTTTCCTTGCTTTATTTCTGTTTTCTTCATGATAAGATTTGATTTTGTGGTTCTTTTTTTTCCATGTTCATGTTTTTTCTCGAACATCTATTAATCTTTTATGTTTGATCATACCTATAAATGAAGTCCTCGAGTCATTAGAATAGGAATGTAGAGGGGCTAGTGGGACATTGTGGAGAAGCTGGTCTGGGGGTTCTGTAAGTGGGTGGGGTGTACCCACAAGAAAGCTTTCTTCCAGCATGTGGGGCAGTGAGAAAATCAAGTAAGGAAACCGGGATGTTCTCTTTTGCTAAATAACAAAGGCTTGATTCTAAAGACAGAGCACATTTAAGTATTTCACTATTTTTTGGTGCTACCTTTCCTTTGAACATTTCTCATATTCTCTCTGGCACTAAATGTTCTTTATTTTGATTCATCCTTAATCTTCTCTTCTTTTCTCCACCTTCTCCTTAGGAAAGCTCACCCAGTCATGTGGATATACATAGGTTTGGCCATCCCAGTTGCTAACATTTTAGAATACTCCCACACCTCTTGGTAGAGAACTTCTTCCTGAGACCCCCAAGACCCTAGCCTCCATCACTACTCCAGCTACCCTAGGATCTCTCCCAGGAGTCCCCTCCCCCAAGTTCCTTATGGTCCATCAACTAAGGGTTCCATGCTGGCATAGCATGATGCTTCCAGCATCCCACTAACATCATGACCAGCTCAGATGAGCCAGTGCTCATGGCTCCACTCAAAGAGTGTCCCCTTACAGTGGGGAATCCATGACTCAACATCAATGCTTAACTCATTCCCAGTTCACTTTATCTTCAAGTTCCCACAAGAGTTCTCTTCACCTCTCACCCAAAAAAATGACCAAGACATCTATTTCACTGAGAAGATAGGAGTTATTTGCTTTAAACAAAGGTTATCTGCTTAAGACATCTGGCATAGGGATCAGTTCAAAGAACCCAAGGGAAGGAATGGGTAACACTCTCTTGGACTAGGTCACAGGAATATCAACTCTTAAGCTAAGCTTTTGCCAGCAGCCGTATGACAACCCAACTCACAATTGAGGTGCCTGGCCATCATCTAAATGTAGGTGTTCACTGTGGTTGCTGAGGAGAGTTGTGTGCTTTAGATAGCAGGCAAAGTGACAAAGTTGATATTTTCCTATAACACGTTTAAAGCCTGTCTTGTAATTTTGCCATAATCCAAGACCATACCAACTTTAAATGGCAATAAATGCCTAGATTAAACATCAACAGATCATGCAGTCTTTGCAAATATCACTTCCAACCACCACCAACCCCCACATGCACAATTAAAATAGGAGGAAAAAGTCCTTATTTCATGCTTTTCTCCCTCAAAGTAACACACTGATTTTAGCACATGACCTGAAAGAAAATGTATCCATTTCTCAGTAGTCTCTCCTGCAAAGACAGACCTCTGTTTTGTATCTGTAACATGAAATTCCTAAGGAAATAAATGTAGTTGTCATTATTTATGAATGTTTCACGTAGTAAAATAACAGGCTTCCTAAACTTGTCAATTCTTCTATACATTAGATTTAATAACTTCTTCTGAAAGCTTACTATCAGAGAATAAACAGTAGCTGGCATAAACTTTCTTCTGACAGAATTAATGTAAAAGCATTTCACAGAATAGTAAATTACAAAAGTTTGCTTCACAGAGTACAATTACTCTAAATTCTATGACAGAATTTCTCCAATTACTGATATAATAACGTCTAGTTTACTTTCTAGAGAATAAATGTATCTAATTCTTAATCACCAAATTTAAGAGTCAAAGTGAGACTAAAGGGAAAGGGAAAAAATAACTCAGAACCATATGAAAAATATATCAAAAATGTCTCTTAAAATGTTTTCGTGTCTGTTGGTATGAATTAAATAATGTTGAACTGTTATGGTGACAGTTTATTTTAATCCACTTTTCATTAACTATCTTTTAAAGTGAAGAATACTATGACTTCAAACTCCTAATATGTTTCATGAATCTGTGTTTTTCAAATAAGATATGAATAAAAGAAATAACCTAAACTTTGAAAAATGATTTCTGTCTGATATCCACTCAAAACCTGTCTTAGCATTTGGTAAATCCTATAATGTAATAAATTATTCTTAAAGTAGATATTTAGACTTAAATAGAAAAGAGAAAGTTTAATGCAGCCATATTGCCTTTTTAATTTTGAATTTTTGTTTCCCTTTAGAGCCGAAAATAACTCGTCCTCCCATAAATGTAAAAATAATAGAAGGATTAAAGGCAGTTCTACCATGTACCACAATGGGCAATCCCAAACCATCAGTGTCATGGATTAAAGGGGACAGTGCTCTCAGGGTAAGTGATTATTATGAAAACATGTCTATACAACTTGTTTTCAAATACAACAAATCTTTGCAAAGTCAGTTACATGGTTACAAATTTCTAGTATAAAATTGTTCCCATATATAACATTTTAACCAAACTTATATTTTCCTGTTCCCGTACACACAAACTATAAGGCATTCCAGTTGGAGTTGGCTAGGGAAAAAAAGAGTTGGGGGCCAGTAGTTCTTTACAGGGATGAAAAAGGAAGCAAAGCAAAGCTAGAGTGTTTCTTTGTTGATTGGTCAGTTAGTTGAATCATTTTATTTTTTGACATTGAATCTTTGGGACAGAGGAGATAAAAAAACATGAAACTAAAATCCAGGTCTTAGACCCGACAAACGGGTTCTGGGAGGTAAGTGAGAAAGGAGGTTTGGAAGAAAAGGAGTGAGAACCTCGAGTGACGTTAGAGCACGGACATCAAGACTGGTTAACTAACTCCCTGGCAAATACCTCAGTCACAGAGCAGTCAAATTAAAAATCTATTATGTATATGCTTATTTTGTATTGCTTTTGTATCTCATACCTACACTTACTGGTAAATGATTACACTGCATCACCGTTGCCATCTACTAACTATGAACTCAGTGAGGTTTTTCATCTTACTATGCTCAGAATATTTCACAGAGAATACGCAGGTGTTGATATATGTCAATTAATTGAAATGAAGTATAATGGTAAATTGTTTACGATAATCTATAGAATTTCTGACTTTCCTTTTGTTACAAATATTGGTGGATTTCCTACAATAAAAACATAAGAATTTTTGTATGATACTGAGTTTAGAGTCCCCAAAGGGAAGATAACTTTGATGTTTTAACTTCTAAGACGAGTTTTTATATTATTTGTAGAATTTTCCAATTTTTCAAAAGACATATATTCCTCTAAGGATACCATACAGAGTGTTTTGAATCAAACAGACTTGGGTGTGACTTTTAGGAAATCAAATAAGCCTTTGGTGTCCCCATGTGATGAAAGAAAATGAAAATAAACTATATCTTACAGAATTGTTAAAATTAATTTAGGTAATCTTATATTGTCCCATTTAATATTGTATGTTATACAAAATAAATGCCAAATAAATGTTCAAATGATATTTTTGATGATAGCAGCGATGATGATGATCTGATGAAGTAAGGCAAATGATTTCTTAATAAAGCCATGGAAGTTTTAAAATTCGTGTCCCTATCCCTGGCAGGAAAATTCCCGCATTGCAGTTCTTGAATCTGGGAGTTTAAGGATTCATAATGTGCAAAAGGAAGATGCAGGACATTATCGATGTGTGGCAAAAAACAGCCTCGGGACGGCATATTCCAAATTGGTGAAGCTGGAAGTTGAGGGTAAGGAGTTGCATTCCTTCCCATTATGGTGCTTTTGGAAGGGCCTCACGTTCTACTGTGAAGGCTGGACACTAGCTTGCAAAGGTAGAGATGTAGGTAGACCAGTTCCCTCAACTATTCCAGATACTAAAGCATAAGGTCAAAACTCTGAAAAGAAAAAGTGAAAAGAGAAAGAAGTGTTTGCTAGTATAACAGGTCATATTCCATCTATTGCCCACAATCACTGATAATTTTTACCAAAACAGACTAAATTCACTAAAATACTAAAACAGTAGGACGCCAGCTCAGAACTTCTGTTTGGCTTAGACAATTCTCCCTTGTTATATATTTGAAAACTCTTATTTTATTTTTTTCAGAAATATAGACATGACTTTTAAAAAGATCAAAAGAAAAAAAGTAACTTTTTTCAGATTGTATTCTGTCACAAAGGGTTGAGAAAAATAAAATATTGACTCAAAATGTATACCTAAAAATATTCTTAGTTCTGTGAGTATTTTTCATTTTTAAAAATCTCCTTTTAAAGCCAACCAATTCAGCAACTAGTTGTAAAGGTCTTCACTGAGAAATCAGAATCCAGATAGGGCTAGGTATTCTACCCATTTGATTGTTAGATCCTTCCTGACCTAAAATTACATCACATTTTGCTTAAAAATAGAAACTACCAGCATGCCTGCTCAGTGAGAAAGCTAAGCACAAAACTCTTTCCAGCTCTTCCTGTTGGGTGCTGTAGAATTAATCTCTCTGGCTCCCAGTTTTCTCCTCTGAAAAGTGGGATTTGTTATGGGTGTTCAGTGTGGTAAGGTGTTGATAGTAGCTAGCAGAGTGCCTGGCCCTTTGTAAACACTCAATAAATGCTGATTATAAGAATCATCACCTATTTTTCTGCTTTCTCTTATCTGATTGATAAAATATTTGGACTTTCTCACACTGGCCCATATTACAGTTCAATTGGGAGAGACTTCGGGAGTTCCCCAAGGCTTACTTTGATTCCATCCTACTCCCTTAAGCCCACATCTCTTCCTTCTCAATCATACCATTTTCTATTAGCTCCCTTTAGATTATCTTTATTTCCTAGGCAGGCCTTCCTCTCACAGTATTAATAATCTCATTTCCCACATTTGCTTCTAATTGAGGTAACATCTTTATTACATCTTTATTATCATTGCATCAATTGCTCATAGAATCTCTATTAACTCCTCATAGAAAAGAATGAAGTTGATGGGAATAATGGCCGTCAGATGTAAATATATACATATATTTTTTCAGCACAGTTGCTATAATTTAGTATCTTCTGCATTAGCAATGGTATTTAAAGCTCAGTATGCAATAACCAGTTGATGTGACTTAATCAGTGAAAAAAAAACACACAAACACACTCGATCACACATTTGGACACTATCTGCCTGGATTCAGTGTTTCCTTGAACTGTACGTGGAATAATACAGAATGAATGTTATCCATTTGTACATAATATCATAAAGATTTTCCTCTTCAAGATATTAAATATAAGCCCTCTGTATTATAATATAGGTCACTGTCTTCACAGATACTGAAAATATTTGCTTTAACACTGACCTAGAGAAAATGAACACAAATCACAATTAGCTGGAGTCCAATTACACAGTTTGGTCTTGCTTTGCCATTTAATTTTGCATCATACCTATCAGTAAAACTGAATACGGTCTTCTTTCTTCTTAACACTTAAATGGTCATGCTCATTGCCTTAACAGTTAATATATAGAGAGGTCTTATTAAACTTGCTAGTATTGAGAGTTCATAATATCATCTAAAGTTACTCTAACAGTAGGTAAGATGATCCTTTTAGCACACATCTATTTCTACTCCATTTTAGTCCCTATTAAAGCAGCCAATATATGTGAAAATTTGTGACATGCTTAGCAGAGTTGTCAGTACATAATAAACATTTAATAAATGGCATCAATTATAATCATTACTATTAGAGCATTAAAATTGTAGCAAATCTGTGTAGCTTCTCTTGAAGTTCTGCAAGGTTGGCTTCCACTTAAAGAAACAGTTAAGGCATTTACACAAGATATAAGGCAGACATGATCTATTTAAAGGAATGCCCAATTTAACCAACAATTCAGAACAGGTGAAAAACCAACTGAAAAGCAGCTGGCACAACCCCGAATGTGTCTGTAAAGACCTATTACCTGGCCAATAATGAGGGCGAAGATGGGCAGGGCTGTCAGGGAGGCAGATGAGCATTTGTTATGCATTGTGTCAGTAACTCTGAAAACTAGTTTGAGCAAATTAGAATGAGAACTCTATAATGTCATCCAATGCCGGGCTGCACATACTGCACATGGTCATGCCATGGAAAAGTTTGTCGTTGCTAGCTTCTAACGGGAGAAGCATACCAAGTGTGGATTTGGTAGAGTGTTTTCACCAAATCTTAGCTTCTGTAATGAACATGAAACAGCCTTCAACACGAAAGTTAAGCTCCCTTTCTAGATCGCCATCCTCAGGCTGCTGGATCTCTGGAATGGCAACATAAAGATATTCTACGTTTCTGTCTTATCTTAAAAAGTTCAAACAGTGACATATAAAATTACTAATGAAACCATCTAATTCAAGGGTAGCCAAACATGGATGTCTTTCCAAAAGGATGAGCAACGGGATGGCTAACATTTTAAAACGCTAAATGCTTACATGGGTTATTCTATTGAATCCTCACTAACAGTGAAGAAAGTCCTATCATTGTGCCATTTTAAGAAACTAAGAACAGAGAGGACAACTAACTCACAGAGGGGTCTAAGAGACTGAGTGATGCTAGATACTGTGTGTTCTATTAAGGAACAGATAATCGTGTGTGACGTTGCCAAGAGTAGTGTCAGAATAGGGGTGAGAGAAAAAGCCACGATTCTATAAATGATGGAGAATAGGAGCTGAAAAAAAGAGACAGTGGGTATCAACAAATTTTTCAATGAATTTGGAAAAGAAAAGGGAAAAGTCAAAAAAGCGAGCAGTAGCTAGAGGTATACGTGGTACATAGGTAATGTTGCTTTGCAAGATTTCTCTTTTAAAAAGATTAAAATGTTTTAAAAAACACTGAAAACGTTAAAATGTGAATGAGAAGGGGCTCAGAGAAAAGGACATTTAAATATAAAGGAGAGAGGTAGAATATTCAAGGGAAGGTGGTGCTTGAGAAGGCAAAAACAGTGTATTGAGGGGAGAAGTAGAGTGATAAACCCTATACAGAGGGTGACCACTTGTCCTAGTTTGCCCAGGACAGTTCTGGTTTACACCTGTTGTCCTGGAATAATTATTAATAGAGTCCTCCTTGTACCTTCAAAAGTATCCAGGCTTCAAATTATATGATCACTGTACTTAGGAAGAAGGAACTTCCTTCCTTGTAATAGGAAGGAGAAAGGAGGTATGCTCCAGTATATACGAGTTAATGAGTTCGGTAGATGGAATTTGAGAAAGCTCTGTTGGTTTCTATTTCCCTTAGGAAGTAGAAAGTAAGTTTATCTTCTGAAAATACTTCTGTAAAGGAAGGTGGAGGGCTGAGAAGAGTGGAAAGGTTTTAAAAGAGCTGTTGAGAATGGGAGAGATGATTCACAAGGGGAACTAGGAGTCCTAGGTAACATTAAAGTTTTAGTAGAGAATGGGACTATGAATATGGAGTGACATCAATATGCCTCATTGCAGAAAATGCAGAATTTCAGAAAAAGTAGAATGCCAAATCCAAAGGCAAGATACAGGCACTGGAGTTTGCCAGGAAGGAAAACAGGGCAAAGGATTTGAGAATTATTGCAAGAGAATGGTTGAAGCAATTAATCATGGCATCTTTTCATACCAAATATATGAATGTAGGATTAAACACTTATAGCACCAGCAATATGAGAGACAAGATAACATGAGTATCTTCCTACTATAAACACCCAGAATTGCTGGATTAATCATACAACCCACAGAATAAAATTATATCTCTCCAGAGGCCAGGAACGAATAGGAATTGAAAAAAGAGCAGTAAGCTCATGAGCTGGTTCTGCACTGTTATGGAGCCAATGGCACAGGTGTCCATCTCTATAACCTAGAATATTTGTTTTAAGACTCTTAAGGGGACAGGCCCCTGTGAAGGAAGGTTAGCACTGAGAACCTTCTAGAAAGCTTAGAATCACAGAAGTGAAAAGATGGACCAGAAAAATTCCATCTGATGGTACAGAAAGACAATACAGAGGCTTGTTTGTCTACCTGAATTCTAGGTATGAGAAAGAAAAAAACAAGTTTTCTTATGAATGAATCTGTATTCAATGCTCAGAACTATAATGCCAGCACCATCGGGTGTTCCCAAGCTAGAGAAATTAACATAAAAACTGGTCCTGGGCCAAAAATTTAACAACAAAAAAGCTTTAAAGAATACCTTACCCAGATTATATAGGATTTTCATAATAAAGCCACACTGAGGATGAGCTCACAATGCAAAATTATAGCATCCACAGGAAACAAGCTGCCTTAAGCGAGAGTTAGCCGACACAATATGCAAAGGGATCGAAACCCCAGGAAATTCAGCTAACACAATATAATAGAGAATCGGAAATAAATATGTTTAAATTAATTAAAGACACAAAGGGAGAAAAAAAAACAAAGAAAAATACACAAGAAGAAAAGCAGTTCTGATAAAGAATTAAATAATTTTAACAAATGAAAAACATGATTACAATTAAAATTCAACGGATGAATAATGGTATGTTAGAGATAGAGAGAGAATGCATGCATTAGAAGTCACCTCTTCAGAATTTAGAATTCAGTGCAGAGAGATGGGAAAGATGAAACTGAATTAAAGAAATAATTAAGGATATGCATTACAGAAAGCGAGAACAGAGAAAACATGAGAGGCTATATTCAGAAACATAATGACTGAGAACTTGCCAAAATTAATGAAAGATTTAAATCTTCCAGTACGAGAAGCACAATGAGTCCCAATCGGTAAAAACAAAGAGCAGGTATATTAATAGTTTCAGACCCAGAATCATCATAATAAACACCAAAGACAAAGAGGTGATCTTAAACTATCAAAGAAAAAACATTACTTATAAACGACAACAATTAGGATGATATCAATAAAGAAACCAACACTTTCAACTATTCCTATTTTTTGGTATAGTGTAGTGGAGGTGTTTTTCTTTGTTCTTAATAAAAATCAAACTTTAAAATGTGTATACATTTGTCTCAATAATTTAATTCTGATCATTTATCTAGAGGAATTATATACATAAGTGTATGTTAAAGATTATCACACGGTTATTTATAATAGTAAAAACTTTTAAAGAATTTAAATTTGCAAAAAATAAGATAAAATAAATTTGCATCACTAGGAGACTGATAAAAGTATGTGAAAAAAATCTCATGCAGCTATTAAGAATGAGATCAATCTACATGCTTCAACTTCTACAATTACCCACCAGATATGTGATTTGGGTCTGTTTTCCATCAATGAGCCTCAGTTTCCTCATCTCTAAGATAGGGTTAAAAAAACTAGCACTAACCTCTTAGGTTGTTGCAATGATTACATGAATTAATATATGCACACAGCAAACAGTATATAATTATTTGCTGTATTTATTATTACTTATTTAATAAGTACGTATATAGTGCTCTCTATGTGCAACGTCCTGTTCTATCTCGTTAGAAATATTGACTCATTCGGAATATTAATGTGATCATAAGTGGAAAAGCTGAACAGTATGTTTTATATATTCTATATTAGAATGTATAAACTATGCTGTTAATAGGCATCATCTCTGCATACAGAATTACATAGGAGGTTAATGTCTATCATACGCTTTACATAGGTCTCTATACTTTTTGGATTTTTATAAAGAGGAAGAATTAATACATGTATTTATGTTTTGGAAAAAATTATTTCTTTCAAACATTATACTATTTTGAAAAAGTAACATCAATCTTTCTGTTCATTGGTTTGATATATTATTTTTGCAGTTCTGCTCCATTCTGCTCTAGAACAAACTCAGGGATGGGAAAAGTTTTGTCAAAGGCAATTGGTTCCTATGTTGATTAGATATTCACAACACTTGGCCATTGGCTGAAGAACTGGGGTTAAGGGTGAGGTCCTGATGAACAGAACATGAAACATGCCATTTCCTTAGGGAAAGAATCAATCCATAAAGACAGTAAGGTTGAGGCCTGCAAGAGGAAGGGAGCCACCTGGATGCAGTGGGAAGTGAAGGAGTGCAGAGGGCAGCACCTGCTAGTGGATTCTGCCCCCATTTGACTCTTCTCTCTTACTTTATGGGCAGACCTGGAATCTATGATTCCATAGTGGCTTGGAGGGTCCAACACTAAAATTCAATTTGGGTTCTGATTTCTCAATGAGCATTTTCTACATGTGGTTGGGTGTTATAGACTCAAAGTAAACAAAGGTAAGTTCTCATGGAAAAGGGAAGCACTACTGCTAGGTGAGAAGAACTATACAGGTATAATGATTTAACACTGCTGGAGAAGTATCTATCGTCTCCCAAATTCCATAGTCACTTGAAATGCAGAAGAGAGTTGTCCATCTCATAATGGTGGAGGCTCATCCTTTGGAAAATTTAACCCCTGTCTCATGTATCTCTGTGACAATGGCCTTTAGGATAGGTTTCATGGCAGGATGTGATGAGGGCAAGAGAAATCTCCGTATCATATTCCATAGATTCTAAGATGTTCATTTTTAAATATTTTACCATAGCTGGGGTGAATCTCAGAGACATTTGTTTCTTACACTCACCACTGGCTTATATTTGTTTTCTTTGTTGTACATTTTAATATCTCTGAAATTGAGATTTATCTTACTGGTCTTAAAGATGATCACACTTGGTTTGTGGTTTCTGCCCTCAAGCTGAGATCACTCTCCAAATTTGAGAATGAATATATAATGATAAAACAAAAATAAATCAATCATATTGGCTCATAAAGATTTCCTTATATTTAACTAGAAATACGCCTTCCTCTTGAGATCATTTCTTTCAATCAGTTCCCCACAGAGATGAAAGCATCATTTTCAGTGGCAGGATTCCATGTAGTCCCCTCCCCCCTGCCACCACCAATTATATTTGCTGCATATTAGTTTTGTTAGGTTGAAAACAGAGACAAAGAGACTTTTTAGTGCCCCAAAGGAGGAATTCTAAATCAAGAGACAGTCTTATCTGTGTCTCCAATCTGCCTCATGTTCTACTTTAGGTATGGTGTGTATCCAAAGAATGATCCACACTGTCTCTCTTATGTATCTTTACTGAATCGGTCTTCTCCAAGTACTCTAAAGGCCAGGAAGACACACACTCAGTGGCACAGGGATGTGGCAACGGAATGGGATGATTTGGATGGCAGAGCTGGAGATTTTAAGGAGAGCTTGCATCATGGAGGCTTTAGATGACCTCTGAAATGCAAGTTTTTACTTTCCTAGTTTTGACCAGAGGGATATTCTTCCTTTAAAAAATCATGTTTAACAAACACTACACCACAGAAATGAACACTTTGAATATGATAATTTTTTTAGCTGGAGTGGAGAAGTCATTGTAAGTTTTTTAACCATTAGAAAATATCCACTTAAAAATTTATAAATATCTAGGGGCGCCTGGGTGGCGCAGCGGTTAAGTGTCTGCCTTCGGCTCAGGGCGTGATCCCGGCGTTATGGGATCGAGCCCCACATCAGGCTCCTCCGCTATGAGCCTGCTTCTTCCTCTCCCACTCCCCCTGCTTGTGTTCCCTCTCTCACTGGCTATCTCTGTCAAATAAATAAAATCTTTAAAAATAATTTATAAATATCTAATTTTCTTATATTTCCCTATATCCTTACATGTTTCTTTATATTCTTTGACTTAGCTATTATGAAATGATGTATTTGGAGCTGAGTGTCGATTTTACTACATTCTGTGAATTTCACATTCAGACAAATTCTGCTTTGTGTATAGCAACTGGCTGAGTGTAGAATACTTGAGACTCCATTTAAAATAGACGTAGGTTGGAATGTACTGGACAACCTGTCAATTGCATTTTCTATTATTTCTTGTTTACCCTTGGAGATTTAAGCCACAAAGGAAAAAAATTGGGCAGAAGAGGAGCCGGAACCAAGGGAGGGTTCTCTGTCAGCAATCATCAGTGGGGAGAGGTGGCCCCAGTACAAATGTAGATGAGAGCCCTTGAAGCAGACCAGGACCAAGAGGACCCTCTGAGGCAGAGGGTCACTGTAGGCTTCCCAAATGTTTAAACAATACCTCATTGGCAGGAGGCCTCAAAAAGCAGAACTCTGTCTCAACACTTGAGAGAGGCGTTTTGGGGAGTGAGGAGGGAAGGTGAGCCACCTGGCGAACGTGAGTGGCCTCAGTGCATGGGCCTCATCACTTGTCAAGGCCCTTGAGTGTTCTCAGTCTGTTTCTCTGCAGTCTGAAAGGCCTTCCCATGTATCCTTAGGGCTGACTTGGTCTATCAAAGGCTTTTTTGGGAAGATTTTTTGCAGACATATGCAGTATATCAGACAACAGAATCCCAGAAGATAAAAACAAATTACACATTTATACATACACATATACATATCTGTATATATGCATATACATATCTGTATATATGCATACACATACATAAACATATATACATACATACATATAAACACACACACACACACACACACACACACACACACACACACACACAATGTCCCAGAGGCAAATGTCAACAGACTTAACTACAAGAGATTGGCACTGTCTTTAAATATGTTAGACTTCTGGCTGCCTTCTTTCCTCGAGGTCAGATTTCCTTATTGCATCTAGAAGAGTGGAAGTGATCAAGTAATGTGGACACAACATTTGATTTGCTTTTTCCTTTGTTTATGCTGCAGCTCTTAATATGACAAATGCCACAGAGAGAGGTATTTAAACCCCAACGTGTGCTGTGCTCTCAGTGATCTGCAGTTTTAATAAAATTTGCGGTGGTCCTGTTCCCGGCATCAATTCTACTTGCTTGATGCCACTAACAGGTTTGATTTGCTGTCATGAGTACCTTGTGTATCTAAAAACCAAACCAAAGAAAAAGGCATAAGTCTTTGATATCCCTGGGGGTTATCATGGGGGAAATTAAATCTGCATGATTAATAAGGTGCATGCTCTAAAAAAAGAGTTCTATCCACTGATTTCCACTTTAGGGGCTATCGTGTTGCATTCCCATCTAGAAAGTCCCATAGCGCTTTCAAGAAACAATGCCACAGCGGTCCTTTAGTTGAACAGCTGTCACTAAAGTTCTCTAAGGAAAGAAAAACTTATATAATGATTAGAGCACTGAACAGATACGAAATCAAGTGGAAAAAAAACAGGTAGGCCCTCTTTAATTGCAGGTATGAAAAAAAATGTGCCTCAAAGATTTGTCTTAAATTGTTTAATATAGCAGGGACATTATATTATTTGAAATGAGAAGTTACTGTGACCTGAAATATGCATACTCTAATCAGAGTAAGCTTTGATTTTCATTTTTTTAGGTATCAAAATGAGAGCACAAGTTCAAGCATACATACACAAAAAAGGAAACATTCTTTCTCTTTAATGCATGGATTAATGCAACAGAGACTCATCTCACACTGTGCAAGATAGAGAAGGCCATACCTCCACTGGCCTTAATTTCAAAATGTAACAACTTTGAATCATGAAAAGATATAATAGAAAGCTATTAGAACTCGAGGGCAATATGGAATTCAAATACTATCACTTAAGTTATTTCCTTCAGGAATCAAACATATGACTTTCAAATTGTAATTAGTATATTCATTCCCATGGCTGTCAAGGTATGGTCAAGGCATGATTTTTAGAGGGAACTTAACATACTGGCTAATAACATGGGCTCCAGAATCTAGAGGAAACTCCTGAGTTCAGATCCTGGCTCCACCGCTTGTGGAATGTCATGTAGTTTCGTCTCTTTGTGCCTCAGTTTCCCCACCTGTACAAGGAGGTTAATAATACTTTGTACCTCATATGTTGTAAAAAAGATAAACTAAGATGACATATTTAAAGCTCTTCTAAGACTGTACAGAGCAGTCACTCAGATAATAGTTATCAATGTTAGTTCTCAGACTAATGTAACTTCTGTGTGACAGAAGCAATGATTTAAAAACACTTGTGGAGATAATCACACTCTTTATTCCACATGTCATCTTTATCTTTGAGGTAGAAGCAATCAAGTTCAACGGCAAAAAAACAAAAAACAAAAAAAAACACTACATTTTTCTTTAAAAGAGAGCTGATTTTTATTAACTTTGGTTCCATCAGAAGAGAAATCATAGGTTTTCAGTCTGAAGTTGTAATTGCGCCCCTCATTCCACAGATAGGAAACTCGATACTAGAAAAATCAGTACTTTGTCCAAGTTAACAAGGAGCTCGGATGCCTTGGTTCCCAGGCCAAGACATCTTCCATTGCCTCATTCTTGAGTCTTCTCTCTCTCTGTGTTGTTTCGTAGACCAGCACCCTGGAGTGCTCGCGTGCTTTAGCGGCAGATAGATCTGGGCGCTAATCCTGACTTTGCCACTTGCTAGTTACGTGAGGTCGGATGATTTACTCAACCTTTGCAAGTCTATTTCCTCATCTGGGAAATGGGGGCGATATTACCTAGAGCGTAGAGTTCTTAAAATGGACTACGATAGCATATATGCCGTGTCTACACGGGACTCCATGATAAATATGGGCTGTTGGTGGTCTTGTTGCCTGCTGTTTACATTGTTTACATTCTACCCAGAGATTATTGCTGCTTAGGCCTCTCAGATTTCATAAATAGCATGTCAACATTACCAACCACTCCCCCTGTTTCCAAAGAACATAAATCTATCCTCAATCAGCAATGTCTTATACCTGCATGCTGGGTACTTGTTAGAGATTGTAACTTTGGTTTGGCCCCACTGGGACAAGTAGTAAGAGAAAGCTTATCTAAGAAGCTATAGGAA
The DNA here is from genome assembly GCF_017311325.1 of Ursus maritimus. NCBI lineage: Eukaryota > Metazoa > Chordata > Mammalia > Carnivora > Ursidae > Ursus > Ursus maritimus. The sequence goes on from NW_024424119.1 coordinate 38,292,155, forward strand.
GATGTGCCTTTACCGGCAAATAGGAAAGGGGCTGTTTAGAGTCGATCTGTACAAAAAACATAGTATCCGCAATAGGAAAACCAAAGCAACCTTGGTGCACATCCTGAGCTTACCACATATTTTACTTGCTACAGAAATAGTGGTTCGCCAAAAAATCTTGTCAAAAATACCAATCATGCCATCATTCACTGCTTTAAGGTAAATCTTAAGTGAGAAATTGCTTTAAAAATGTAGTGCCTGGGTGGGAGAGGAATGGTCTCTCCTGAAATCGGCCTTTTGTTTCCCTCCTTGTACTGAGAATGGTGTACTTTATTTTTATTTTGTTTTTTGCCCTACATGACATGTATCTCAGAATCCAAGTCATAGTATCTGTGACATTAAACTGACTGGAAGTCTCCTTTGCCCTGATACTAATGTGTTATTTCATTTAATTTACTATCACATCATTAATTATATTCAATTTAAAACTTCTATGGAAAGAATTGGAAATACCAAAATTGATGGATTAATACAACTCTCCCTCCAAGGCAGTGGTTCTCAAACTTCAATGCACATCAAAAGCCTCTGCAAATCTTATTAAAAGTTATAGCTCTAGGATGCATTCCCCAGAGATTCAGATCGAATAGGTCTGTGTTAAGGCCAACAATTTCCCAAGTGAACCTTACCTGAGTAGTCTATGAACCACACACTGAGAAACACTGACTTGAGGATTTCTACTCGGAATGTTTTTATTCCAGACAAAGCTTAAAAATTTAAGGAAGAAGTTAGCTTATCCATAACTCATAGGATAAAAGTTAGAATAAGTTTCAAATTTATTCATTTGTTGAGTGCCTACTAAACTTCATGGAATGAGATTATTCCTAAGGATACAGAGATAGAGACATGGCTCATTTCTGGAAAAGTTTTCAAATTCAGCGAGGAAGATGAGCATGCGAGCAACTGATTACAAAAATTCAAGTTTAACTGTTTGCAGTGACAGCAGTACAAGACAGGGGGAGATGGTGGGAGATCAGGGAAAGCTTCAGAGAGGTGAGGTCCATCAAGATTTTGATTGATGAACAGCAGCTCATGGTACATGGTGATATGATGGGGGAAGGGGAGAAGCAGATTTATCATGAGAGCACAGGCTGCTGCTGAGTCAGGGAGTAAAAGTCAGACTACGTACGGAGTATGAGACAGTATCTGTTGGGGTGCCTTAAAAACCAGAATGGGCTGCAATTTGATGCACAGACTAACACTGAGATTAGAACACATGGTATCCCTTCTTGACAGGGTTTTCAAATGTCATCTCTTTAGCATGGAGACCTACAGTTTGGAGGGCTGTGGTCCAACTTGGGCATCTGGAACTCTATCTCAAAGACCACAGAAATGTTCCCAAGCCAAGCCACTTTAGAGAACCAGGACACCATGGTGCCACTTAAGCTTAAGGTTATAGCTCCTATTTCTTTTCCCAGTTACAATTTTTGGTGAGTTAAAAATAACAGTAATAGTAGTACTAATTTAAAAATAAAAAAATTCTTGTTCTTACTAAACTTTACTTTCTTTGATTGGTGTCAGAGCTCAAGTATCTTCCATTTCATGAGATTAGGTCCAAATGTTATTTAAAAGTAAACTAAGATTTTGATAAATGTACCATGTTATATAAGATGTTAACATTGGAAGAAGTTGGGTGAAGCGTACCTGGAAACCCTCTACACTATCTTTGCAACTCTTCTGTAACTCTAAAAGTATCCTACAATTAAAACCTTAAAAAAGGGTAAACCAAGAAAGGCTTCTGTCCTGGCAATTAAGCAGCTTGCATCTCCTCCCATGAAAACCAGAATATATGCTTTTTTAAAGAATGAAAAACACGAATCACAACTGAAGTCCAACTTCTTCATTGGCTTACAGTTAAACTTCTAATATATTTTCAGAACCATTTTAACCAAAATATTCTTAATAGTTGCTCCCTCTACATCTAGGGCTGAACTAAAAACAAGTTAACTTTGTGTGGCTCTTATCTGATTTACTTGATAAACACTTCATGCTCATGGTCATTATTCACCATCCATATTTACAAGCTAGGAAAATGTTATGATCTCGAAGGCCACAGAAATGTGTCCAGCCCAAGCCACTTGAGAGAATCGTGATGTCACAGAGCCAGGCCAGCCTTACTTTGAAGATGCAAAGGAAGGCTGCTTGTGAGGGTGCTGTGTATGTTTTCCAACGGAGTCTGCATTCTGGTTCCTCCAGAGATGGAGCCAGTGGATAAACCTCAGGCATCGCTCTGCTTCAAAGGAAACAGAAGCGTAAACAGTGGCAGCACACCAGGGTCGGGTTTCTTTGCTTTAGCTACCAAGACGTGAGCAGAGAAAATCCAGGTATTCACTCAGGTTTATTATTATTATTGTCACATGTTCTTTTAATGATTGGAAAAGAAAAGCAGAATCTATCCAGAAACAGTACCACGGAGTCTCCTTATGATTACTTTTCAACAATCCCCTGGGCCAATTTCTTCAAGTAAAAAATAAAACAACCAAAATGACCTTTTTTGCTGCCTGTGGTGCTTGTCTTCTACGAGGCATCTCCAACGCAATAATTCTTAAAATGCAATGCTAGATGAGACAAATGTAGCCTATTTAAGAATGGATTCAAATAATCTAGTATTGATTAGCATTCATGTTTTAATAATAAGGTCTCAACAATGGACTTCTCTTTCTACAGAATGATTCCTCTCTTTTCAGATAACTGAGGAACAGATTTAAGTACATGCTTTTAACACCTACAAAAAGGGTCCTCAACACGATCAATATCTGGAATGTAGCTCCCTAAGGCAGACTGAAATTTAAAAATAAAATATACCTTCTTTTTTTGAAGGCAGATGGAGAAATAGCTTTCATCAGTCAGGAAGATACCATGAGCTAGAAATAGCTCTGAAAAAAAAAAAAAATGAAAAAGAAAGAGCTAGAAGACCTGGCTTCAAAATCAGCCTCCAGTACTTTCCAGCTGTGTGTTATTATAATACATAAAATATATATAATACATATATATAATATTTATACATAACATATATTATAAAACTGTGCTTTATTAACTGCTTGGTGCAAATCATTTCATTGAAAAATGAAAAAGTCCTAGAATGGTATCCTGATAGTACCAGATGTTCAGAGATTTCTTTAAGGCTTTGCCTTTTAAGAAAAATTATAAACAATGCCATTCTACAAAGAGCAAGAATGTAAAATAGCAGCCTCCACTGAGACTTTGGCCTAGGTGGCCAGATTCCTGTTATCTTCTTGGCTCTTCTCACTCTTGCTGTCTGAAGAATGGGAGCCATCCCACAGTTCTGCCTGTTTCCTCTTCTGGTCTCTTTCTTCCTCTCCACAAGGTCTACATGATGTATGTGGATCTTACTGACTGTGTTCATTTCTGCCTGGGAATCTTAAGGGCTTTCCCTCCTTCCATATAATAACACACTTCCCCTCTCCAAATTTCTTCTCCAATCAACTAATATAGTGAATTGAATAGGAAAAATTTAATTTATCTTTCTTAAAATCAAATCATATCCCCCCCACACACACACTCACGTTCAAAACTGAAGAGCAAGTATAAAAACAAGTGTTGGATATTCATGATTTTCAATGGAATATGACCTAACTGTATTTTTATATAAATGCAAATAAAAATAGTATAGTCACAGAAGTAGAATATTAGAAAGAGTCTTACCATTCTTTGAATTCGTAAGACTCTCTATGTATGTGTTAGTTTTAGTTCTGGGGGTAAATTAAGATAAGAAGGTGAGATAAGAAAGTCCAAAAGTTAGCAATCAGCATGGTGAACTGGAGCTAGCAAGCTTGGGAAAACGAAAATATTTGATGGATTTTTTTTTTTTTTTTTTTTTTTTTTGGTCCAGTGTATAGGAATAAACACTAAGTCTTGTGGGTGGTAATTACAAGGAGACTGATTTTGGTTTGATTTGGAATATATTCCTTTTTTTTTTTTTTAACGTATTTTAAATGGGTTGCTATGATAGTGCTAAGTCCCCCATAAATCAAAGTATTCAAGAAAATAATGTATATACTATTTAACTCAGATGTTGATTATATCTTAAATTATTCCAATAAGAGAAGTCTCTGATTCTCTATTATAAATGTCTTATTGAACAATTCCAAGAAAGTAGAAAAGGAAAATGAATCAGTACCCACCTCCTCTTTTAAGTATTTTCTTTTTTCTATAAGAGACCATGCTAAACTTTAGGAGGAAAAGAAAACAACAAAAGTAAAGTATGCTATGCCGTTCCCTGCCTCCGCCCTCCAACGGAGATTACACATCAGTTTGGAAGACAAGACTGATCCATTACACATAAAGCAGTTAAAAGGGAATAAAGACCATGAAGTCAAATATTTAAAAATTGATAGGTGGTAAAATAGTAAGTTCAGAGGTCAAGACGGATCATAGGCTAAGCAGGCACGATGCATGGAAAAACTAGGACTATAGTCTGACCTCGAAATGACCAACAATCTCATACGTTGAATGAGTGTACTCAAGCTTAAATGGGTTTTGCAGATTATTCTTGCATCATTTTTTCTAATTTAAAGTAATCTCAATTGTGCATGCATGCGTGTGAATGTGGTACATACTTACATAAAAATATAAGCATGCGTAAACACATATGTATAGAGCTGTATATCTGCATTTGTGCTTAGAAAGAAACTTCGAGAGTCTCTATATGAAAACATAAATTCAGGTAGAACTTCTAGGCCTCCTCCTAGGAAAATGGCAGATCTTAGACAATTTTTCATCTCTTGACTTGGTTCTGTAGATCCACAGGGGAGGAAATGGGTGCATTCTTTCAAAATTTCACACTGCTCCCAATTCCAAACAAATCAAGCAAAATGAACAGCAGTAACAGCAATAAGTACAAAGTGATAGCAGAGGGAAGTCAGCATGGTCTTCGTGGTATGCTCTCAAGTGCAGCCCAGTAAAAGATCAAAGCAAACTAATAATTGCAAAATGGAGAGAAGACTAAGAATGGACCTGCACTCATTCCAGAACCCAAAAAAGAGTAGTGTACGAGGAAAAAAAAATGATGAGCAAATAAGATTCTCAAAATTTACCGAGGCTGGACAAAATTTTTGGAGATAATAGCCACCAGAATGAAGACACTTCATATTCCAAGAGTCCCATGCCCATGCCCATCTCAGCTACTCATAGATAGTTACTTGGCTGGTGAAAAACAAAAATAGTAAGATTTGGAAAGAAGCACAATTTTGTTGAGGAACTAGGAAAACACGCCCAGCCCAAAGGCGTTCAAATGCAATTTTTCAGGGCTAATCTGACCCAAGCATCGACCTTCATTTATTTTTCCTGATTTATGTCTGTGTTAGAAACCAGGGATCTCTATAGTTTCAAGTGTCCACATGACTGGTTTTTAGTATGAAAAAACTGGTTTCAAACACCAGGCACTGTTAGGGGTGTTAAAAAAAAGTTGATTTTCTTTGTTTAGGTACATTTGACAGAAAATTTCTAACTCTCCTTTTAACCATAAATCTATTCAATTTAACAACTTTAAAGTCGTCTCTGACCTTGAAAAAATAAAACAGGAAGGTGCCACTAACTTGGTTGGTGGGGACAGGGAATGTTCAATCAGAATAAAATTTAAAAGGGGAAATGATAAGTTCTCTTACATTTAAGAGGATTGGGTATCAAGCGCAACAAGGAGGGTTTCTTGCTATGAAGCAGGTTAGAACAGGGAATTATGTCTGAAAACTGACTGGAGTATGGCGTCTCTGGCTCTGAACCTACAGCAGAGCTCTGAGTCTCAGACTCCCTGTCTGGAAAATGGGCTGAATAATATCAATTTATGTTTAATCACAGAGATAGGATCAGGGTTAAAGGAGATAATGTAAACCGTGTATGCAAATACCCATAACCTGGGAAGAGCTATGCAAGTATGTTCTTAACATTCAAAGTCGTTAACAATAGCACTGCTACTTTATACTTATGAACGAATGCTGCAGTTGGCTCGTCACTAATTTCAAGAAGAAAGGTCTAATTGGACACAAACAAACTTTCAGGAAAGAAAAAACAGAGCTCCATGTGGGATCTCCATTTGATATAGTTATTATGTTAAACATTTTGGAACCATTAATTTGGCAGTTGTCTCTTTTCTGGGATAAAAAAAAAAAGATGAATTCTCAATTCTGCATACCCAATGTAGACATTTTCATATTTTTTTTTATGGCGTGCTTCCCTGGTAGTTTCCTACAAGATAAGGTTTGCTCCTCCCTGCCCTCTGAGCTGCCTCCGGGAGTGGGTACGGAGGAGAGCAGCTCTGTTGGTGGTAGACTCTGTTCTGCAGGAACCCCCTAATCCTCTGTTTACCACAACATGAGTCTATTGCCATAGAAATGATAGTTGAGATCCCAGATTCAACCTCACTGACTTCACAGCAGGGCCTTGTAAAAGGAGAAGCCATGCTAAACAAAGGGAAAACACGATTTAGCAGAATAGTAGGCAGTCTGTTGCCTTGAAAGAAAGGGTAATTGTCAGCATTAAAATAAAAATGCATGAATGAGCTATGTTGTTGGGTATGCTGTAGTTTATCTTCTGTGTAGTACTGCCCGACTAAAGTGGTAATTTGAAATTTTATGTCATTTAATAGCTTGCTTGTAAAGGTCAGCTGTTTCCCTTGATTGCATTTGTTTCTTATTGAAATAAGAAACAAGCAGATTCTAATTAATAGTGTTGCACAACTGATGTTTCTGTGGTCAAAGATTTTCCCTTTTCATGATATGTTGTTTTTGTTTGTGTGTTCATTGTGTGTGTTTGTTTTGTCTTGTATCTATTAATAGAAGAAAGTGAACCTGAACAAGATACTAAAGGTATTTTTTTTTCTTTTTGCCCTGCTTCTTTTAAATGTATTTATTTTTGCTGACCTTGTAAACAATTCTAAGTGCCATTATTTTTTTTAGGAAATAACAAACGATGTACGGGAAATATTGTTGGCATGTGACTGAGTGTTATTAGATGGCCTGCCTTATTTTATAATGTATTTAGTGACAATTTACTTTTATTAAACTCGGAAAATGCAAACAAAATGACATAAATCAGCATGAGAATAAATCTCACACAGATTGGAATAGAAAGTTACCTTTTGACTGAAAGCCTTTTTTTGGGGAGGAGGGAGGATGTTACAATTTTTGAAGGAATGTAAAAATGTTAAGATGCCAGCTTAGGTTTTTACTGTTACTACTCCAAGAGGACAAGTATTATACAACTGCTCCAAACCAAATCAATCAAATTTAAATTAATTTTAATTGCCCACAGACATATACATATATTTAGTGGAATATGTTTAGAGGAAAGTAGCTGGACATCAAATTTGTTTGGGGGAAAAAACCCTACTTTGTAGAATAAGGGTTTTTCTTCCAAGAAAGCACTTTCTATCTGATTAAACTTTATGCTGTCCTAACCTAAAGTTTATGTTTTTTGGATAAGATTCACAAGTTCCCATATAATACAGTTTGGCTCTAGGAATAAACCTTAGGCTGGTAGTATTCGAAATAGCACCCCCTTATCTTAGGATCTCAAGATATTTGAGATACTTTTCTATTTCTTTTTTTTTTTTTTTTAAGATTTTATTTATTTATTTGACAGAGATAGAGACAGCCCGTGAGAGAGGGAACACAAGCAGGGGGAGCGGGAGAGGAAGAAGCAGGCTCATAGCAGAGGAGCCTGATGTGGGGCTCGATCCCATAACGTCGGGATCACGCCCTGAGCTGAAGGCAGACGCTTAACCGCTGTGCCACCCAGGCGCCCCTACTTTTCTATTTCTAAACATCAGGCTGCTTACAACGAAATTTAGATGAAATCATTTCACCTGCTCCTGTGTGATTCTTTTTGTTTGTTTTTATTTGCTTTCACTTCAACTCTATCAGTCATTGCTGGTTAGAATCAAGTAACCTAAAAAACAAAAAACAAAACAAAACAAAACCCTCTTTAAGGGACACTAGAATAAAATAAAGAAAGGAAAAAATAAGAGAAAATAAAATCCATGTGAGCTCATTGTGTCCTTTGAAATAATTACTCAGAAGCGGCATTTATAAGGGACTTAAGTTTCTTCTGGTCCTCCTGCCTTAACAAGAAAGAAGACGTAATTCATCTCAAGCCAAACTGCTTGTTCATTTCAGGACTTAATTTGGGTCCCCTGCCCTAGGCCCTCCATTGCACCACCACTGCAATTTCAGACTGAATAATAGCTCTATCTCCTTACTACAAATTCAAATTACCCCTTCGAATGACAATCAATAGTAAGATTTATTATGTATCCGAAAGTGCTTTAGAAAATGGAAAGAGAGAGGGAAGGAGGGAGGGATGGGTGAGAATGAGAACATAATATAGTTATGTTATAAAGGACTCTGGAATCACTAGCTACTGAAGCCCAATTTTGAAAGTACAATTCCCAACCTGCAGTTAGTGCTGTAAATTTACCCAAGAGAAATTAAAGCTCAAAACTCATGAATAAATATCACGAGAGAAAACCCAGGGATAAATAGATTGCCCATGTCTATTTCCCATGATGCAGATGAACAATGATTTGCTTGCCCACTGGAACTGGAGAATAATGGATAAGACTATAGAAAGAGTTGCGTCATGTTTTTTCTTTAAAGATCCATACCAAGACAGCTGTAAACATTTCCCAAATTACTAAGTAATGCTGTACCCCGTCTATTAAGTAACTTGTTTATGTAACAAAAACACTTTTATACTGTTTTGGATGCAAATAAAATGCACAATAGGGATATTCAATGGACATTTTACTTGATATGAAATATACCACGTTACTTTTAGAACTGATGGCCTAGAATGCATTTTCAGTTTGGGGCTACCAGCAAAGTAATGGGAGTTTATTACTGAATTACATCTACGTTTATTATTACCAGTGGATTTTCATCCATGGAGGTTAGTCTGGCATTTATTTTTAATTGCAACTGGCCTTATTGTTTTCAATGTTTGATAAATATGGTGGAATTTCTTTCATCCCTCCTTCACCTCTTCTGCTTGGAACTGGTAACAAATGCAGATGGGTATAAAAATATCAGTTTTATTGCTGATAAAGCTGGGCTGAAAAATAAAACTTTCTACTTTTTCATCCAAGAACTAGACTAACATCTGTTTCCTCATCCTCCTCAGCCCCACCCCACTCTTTAACCTTCCACCCCAAGTTGTAGGATGGAGAAGCCCTGAGCTGGGACACTTGCTGCACATTAACACCATACCCTTGTTGTTTGAGGGTAGCTGCGAGAATGATGGCCCCAAGAAGGCTGAGATACTCATAACATAGACAAGTCCCTTTCTCCAGTCTCACCAATCAGAAGAGCCACTCATTCATTTATTCATTCCCTCATTCAACAAATATTTATTGAATGCCTGCTATGTACCATGCAGGGCTCTATCTACCTATCAATCAGCCTGTGTTAATGAACAAAGCAAGCTCTGCCCTTGTGATGCTTACATTCCAGAGGAGGAGACAGCCAACAAACAAATCGATAGTTATGACATGGTGTTAAGTGCTATGAAGAACCACAAACAAGGGTAAGGGAATGTGTTGAGAAACATTTGGATAAGGAGACATCTGTGACCTTCTCTGGGGGCAGGAGGAAATTGGCAGGAAGGGTGGAAGCCATCTTTCAATACTGAAAAAAGGGGGCAAGTTCCTATTTTATCTTTTGGCAAGAATGTGGGTGTGCAGAAAACGGCTTCCCTTTTATTGCTGGCCTTTTCCCCCTCTTCACCCACTAGACTTAACAATATGTGTGGGGAAGTTGGAGCTGGTGTATTGAATTAAGAGCATGTAGACTGTGACCTGGTGAATGAGGGGGCACAAGCCACCCACACAAGCTTGGCAAGGAGCTCCCTCAGCAACCTAGTTCCCACTTTGGGGAAGTGAAACCCATGGGTTCATTGTGATTGAAGGCGTAGTTTCAACACACCCACAGAAAGGAAATAGAATCACAAGATTTATTATTTACAAATCCTAGAAGCCAGGGTCTGGGGAGCATGCTGTGAGCCCAGGGAAGGGAAGTCCTCTGACCCAGGTCACAGAGAAGGAGAAAGAGAGTGGGGTAGCAAGAACCTATACTTAGAGGTGATGAGGACAGAGAATACTAACTTTTCTAAGGCTTCACTCTAAGTGGTTATTGTAAAAGGTGCCCAGGAAAAGCAAAGTGGGAACTTTTGGTGGACATCCTAAACTCAAGTCCTTATCTAAATGTCTAGACTCTGGGTGTGGTAGGGTTATCACACTATAAAATGCCAAGGCAGCAACTCAGAAAAACAAAGTTGTTTTTTTCAAAAGGTGTTTTTCTCATCACACAATGAAACCCTGTCTCAGCCAAGGGTATACCTGTCCTTCTGGAGGAGGAGACCAGAAGTTTATCAGCACACTCATACCTTCACGAAACCACTGCAAATGCCAATATTGCTCCTTCATGTACCATCCTGTGCCCCACTGGAGCCCCCAGAAGGTTCTGATACGGGACAGAGCAGTATAGTAAGTAAATTCACTGCAAGGCCATGTTGACTCTGTCTTATTTACTATCTCACATTATGCCTAGCTGTGTTGTGCAATATAGATCATCAAAAGTTCTGCAGTGAGCCCAAATGATATTCCAAATAATATACCAGCCAATAGGAAAAAAAAAAAAAAAGCTGTAAATTAGAACAAAATAAATCCTCCCTTATTCCTGCATTTCCAGGAAGAATTTACAGTCCCCAAATGAAAACTCTTGCCTCTATAAATTAAAGCAGAAACAGTGTCTAGATTTCATTCTTCTCCAATTTCTTAGTCGTCTTCTGTTTAGCCAAAAGGCTCTCTTTCAGGTTCAAGGGTACAGAGTTCTCTGCAGCAGATGCTGGCTACACTTTTCCAGTGCCTATGGGATTGAAATAATCTCACTCCCAATCTCTAAAAGATCCTGCTTTTTTCAGATTCTGAGAGGCAATGGGACCCATAAGATGATGAGTACAGTAGTGTCACACTCAAAAAATGTAAGACACACGAGTATAGCCCCAACCCCGACAAGTTCTTTCAACCAAATGATGAACATGGACTCAGCTATGTTGTGCAACCTAGGTCTCCATCATTGTTGCCAGAAAACATCTGAAAAGGAGAAAATAGGTACCTGAGAGCAGTCAGTCTGTGTCGGTTGTCAAGAGTCCACAACCCGTGAGCTTAGACTAAGTTGGGAGAAATCTCCCATCAGGGGGGCAGATGGGTCACCGTGCGTCACTCTGGTATATCTGAAGAAATGTGCACTGCCTCCTCGCTGGCTGGTCTTCCTGAGAAATTTAGAATTTCTAGTGAGGACAGCCTCAGTCACTTAGTCTTCATTGACACTTTCTTCAAACTCATTCATTATGTGACTTTTTATTTCCTATTTCACCGTGGAGCCTGGCTTTTCTGGAACTTCAGTCAAGGGACAGGCTTCACTCCCTCTTTTAAAGTGCTATTTTTATCCCTGACTAGCAGAACTCACTTCCTAATTCGTGGGCCAGGTGCAAATGACAATGATCTTAATTCAAAAATCACTGGTAATTTCAAGGCAAGGACAGCAGCACGTTAAACCAAGCATGGGCCCCTCTTAGCACGGTGCCCTGTGAGACCATACAGGGCCACCCACTCTTGGAGCCAACCCTGCTGACCACTATGGCTACTGCCACTCACTCTGCTAAGAAATTTCTCAGGCTATATATATCACCTGCTAGGGAAAATTTTCCCTTATGTTGTTTCAACTCAGAATCATCCCTCATAGAATTTTGATCTAAAACTGCTGTAGAGAAGCACCTGGGTGGCTCAGTTGGTTGGGCGTCTGCCTTCAGCTCAGGCCATGATCTCAGGATCCTGAGGTCGAGCCCTGCATCAGACTCCCTGCTCCGTAGGGAATCTGCTTCTCCCCCTCCATCTGCCCCTCAAGCTTGCTCGCTCACTCTCTCTCTCAAAAAAATAAATACAATCTTTAATTAAAAAAAAAAAAACTGTTTTACATGTTTCTGAGGCTCTTAGGACTGATGCCTCTGCCAAATGTTCCTCCTCAGAGCCTTACTTTTCTTCAGTTATGGGGTTTTCTAAAACTTGACACTATTTAAATGGCAGAAGTGTGTGTCTCATCACGTGTTTCCTGGAACTGTGGGGCAGGCTCCACAGCAATTTTTTTAAATGTTATTATAAAATTTTCAACCTTAACAAAAAGTAGATACGGTACTAAAGGGAACTCCCACGTTCCCACGACCCCCAGCAACATAATCAACAGTCTACCGATTTTGCTTCCTCGCTTCACCTGCTATGTCATTGCTGCTGGTTTCTTTTAAAGCAAATCCCAGATATTAGTTCAATCAACCAATATGCACATTAGCAAAAGGACTTTTTTTTAAAAACATAATCACGTTACCATGTTCATTACTCTACCCATCCCCAATTAGCACTAACTTCTTAGTATCATTTACTACCAGGACTGCAATTTTTATCCAGTTATCTCAAAATATCTTTCTACATCCGATCTGTTGAATAAGAATCCAAACAAGACCCACACCTTGCATTTGGGGTTATGCCTCTGAAGTCTTTTTAACTGTATAATAATTCCCTTTTTCTCCTACGTCCCCCCCCCCCGGGACAAGTTATTTATTGAGAAAACTAAATAATTTGCCCTACTGAATTGTCTGTATTCTGGATTTCAATGAATTGCATCCCCATAATGATGTCTAACCTGTTCCTTAACCTCTGTTTTCTGTAGGTTGGTAATTAGACCACAAGACTTTTTAAAAGCAGGCTCAGTTTTGTTTTGGGGGGTAGATTCAGCATTGTATTTTAAACATTTGATGTATTTTTTTTAACCACTTGGTGCCTTAAAAATGGAGTCTTCCTTGCTTTTCCTTTCTTCCGGCTTTTGTGCCCAACATTGTGTTTCTAACATCCTCTTCTAGATTCCATCTCTTAAGAGTCCTCAATATCAAGAGGAGGTTGAATTAATATGTACCTGCAAATCTAAAATTAGAATCTGCAAAAAGGATTCGGTTGTCACATCATATCTTCCCTGAACTTTCTCTTAATTAATCAGTAGGGATGCAGTCTCAGAATGGAATATTAATTATCTATTCTTCTGCTCACACTTGGCCTAAAATATTTCTTTCTTTTTGCTCCAATGTGCTCATCTCATTCTCTACAAAGTTAGGCAATTTTTTTCTGTCCTCCCACTATGATACAGTTGAAGATATAAAGCATTAATTAATTATTTCATTAATTCAAGTAAATACTATTACTTTGGTCAGGCACTCTTCTGGGTACTGAACAAAACAGGCTAGGTTTTTGGTTGCTGAGAACTCACAATCTACAGGGGTTGGAGGAGGCAGACAATAGACAAAAAATAACTTCAGATAGTGGTAAGGTCTATAAAGACAATAAAACAGGGTGATAAAAAGTGAATGGGGGCAGGTTATACCTTATGTTGGGTGGTCAAGGAAGGCCTTTCTGAGGAAATGCCACTTAACCAGGGACTGGATGATACAAGGAACACACCACACGAAGATCTGGGGGATCGATGCTCTAGGCTGAGGGAAAGCATGGACAAGCTCCTAAGAAGGGAATAAGCTTGGAGTGTCCTAGAGTGGTGAGAATCATGGGGTTATAGCATAAATGGCTTAGAAGCCAGGGCACGGCATTTGGTATTATCCTTAATCCAGAGGGCACAGGGAAGGAATTTACACAAGAGAACACGATTTGATTTGCATTTTAGAAAGACCACTCCCGGGGCGCCTCGCCTGGGTGGCTCAGTCGGTTAAGTTAAGCATCTGCCTTTGGCTCAGGTCATGATCCCATGGTCCTGGGATCGAGCCCCACATCGGGCTCCCTGCTCAGCTGGGAGCCTGCTTCTCCCTCTGCCTCTGCTGCTGCCCCTGTGTGTGCCCTGTTTCTCCCTGTGTCAAATAAACAAATAAAATCTTTAAAATAAATAAATAAAATAAAGACCACTCCGGCTTGAGCATTCCCTACAGGAGTCACTCACCACTTCTGTTTTCCTAACAGTTTTTGCCAGAATCCTGCGGGCACCTGAATCCCACAATGTCACATTTGGCTCCTTTGTGACCCTGCGCTGCACAGCAACAGGCATCCCTGTCCCCACCATCACCTGGATTGAAAACGGAAATGCTGTGAGTGCTATCTGTATGGGGGCTTGTCTGGGGAAGACTCATTGAAGAGGAATTTCAGTATAGACCACATATTTGTGATGTTACCCTGATCTCTGTCATTGGTCCCACCTGCACCTCCATTTTTCAAAGCTTTCTAGGATTTTCATCCTAGAAGTCACTGCCCTAGAAACTGAACTTCATGGGCTCGCTTCTCTCCTTGTATCGTAAGGGAAGAGTAGAAAATCAAATTTTTCTTCATGCTTTTGTGTAAAAGGGAAGAGGTAATAATTCCTTCCCACACAGGTAAAATAATTTTCACAAAACTCACCAGCTTAAGAATTAGTTCACAGGAGCTGGAGGCTACTTTGATGAAAAGTAATCCGGAATTAGAACCCATACCATCAGTTTAACATTCTTTCATTTTTTATACTGATAATAATAACTAACATACAATAAGTGATCACTATGTGCCAGGATCACTTCACATATAAACACTTTACATATAAACATTCATTTATTCATTCTACAAATATCTATTGATTATCTCCTGGGTGTTAGACACTATTCTATGCATTATGGATACAAGAGCAAAAAAACGAGTGAAATAAGTCAGTCAGAGAAAGACAAATACCGTATGATTTCACTCATACATGGACTTTAAGAATATATAGAACCGACGAACACAGTGGAAGACCTCTTCCAGAAAACCAGAAGAGACAGTGAACTCTAGGAAACAAACTGAGGGTTACTGGAGGGAGGTGGGTGGGGGGAAGGGATAACTGGGTGATGGGCATTAAGGAGAGCACTTGATGTAACTGGGTGTTATACACAACTGACGAATCACTACATTCTACCTCTGAAACTAATTTAAAAAATTAAAAATAAAAAAGTAGTATTTTCAAAAAAAACAAAACAAAACATGTGAAGTTCCCTGCCCTCAAAGAGTTTACATTATGATGGGGAAAGACAAACAATAAAATAAAACAAATAGGAGAATATTCTATGCAGGGAGTATCAAATACTGTGGAGAAAAATAAAGTGGGAAAATAAGAATGTGCAACCTTAAGAGAAAGATTCCATTTTCAATAGAGCGGTCAAGGAAGCCTCATTTAAATGAAGACATTTGAGCTAAGACCTGAAGGAGCTAAGGAGGAGGCTATGTAAATAACTACGGGAAGAAAACTGGGGAAAGTCTCTAAGATAAAGTTGCACAAGGTATGTCAGAGGAATAGCAAGGAGTTCAGTGTGACCAGAGGTTAAGTGAGCAAAGAGGAAAGAAGTAAGGGGTGGTTTAGGAATTATGAGTCATATAAGCTTAGGTAGAGCATTGAAATAAATCTGGCTTTTATTTGAGTGAGATGGGATGCCATTTTAGGTCTCTTTCTATTATCAGCTTTCCTGCTGACTCTTGTTCATTGTGCTTTGTTTCCTTGTGGGCCTGGCTATCTTTGACTACCTGCTGTTCACTGTTTTGGGGGAAAAAAAGGTCAGGGATTAATCTGAGGTCTAGATAAAGGTACTTCTCTCCAGAAAGAATTTATTTCTGCCAAGGACCAGAGGCAGCTGCTTACCTTGGACTGTCTTAAACCTAGTTCAAGGTTTGAAGCTCCTTGGTCATCCCAGATAATTGTAACTCAGCCTGCAATTCTCTGTGGACCATTTCACTTGTAGTTCACGTTGATACCTCCCTGATATCTGATTCTTTGAGATTTTGGTTTATCATATCTCTTATTAGACTTCTCACCTTTATGGAACCTGAGTTTTGATTTCGGTCTCCTCACTCCTCAAAGGAAACACATTTTTCTGGGTTGGAAAAAATGTCTTAGGGAGAATAAAAGCTTCTAAGTTTGTTATATCTGGTAAAAATATTTTTCCAGAATTTTAATTTTTTTCAGTGTGAGAGCTGGTTTGATAACCCAGCTTACCAATATCTGAAATAAGAATCTTTCATAGATTATTGTCATAATTATATTTTATAGACTTTAACCACTTGTCTATTTATGTTTAGTTTGCATTCGGTCCCTAGTTTCTGATACCCTTTATGAGGTTAAAGATATTTATTTTAATCTTAACAAATGTTTTTAACATAAATATATGTTAAACTCAATAAAACGCCTTGTCATTAATTATTTTAACTTTGTGATGAACATGTAATTTTTCACTTTAAATTGGAAAGTTTCCTTTTCATTGTTTAAAAACATTGCTTTTTTTTTTTGTTTGTGTTGTTTCAATTTGCTGTAATTTTCTTTAGGATTATCGCATCTATTTTCAAAAATGGGAATAGTCTAGTTTTGGGGAGCTATCATGCTCAGGTTTTGTTAACAATATTATGCCAGCCCTACAGAATCAATTGGCAAGTCGATGTACTTTCTTTTGATACAGAACTCAAGGGAGGAACTTGAGATGCAAATCTCTCTTAAATTCAGGGACATTTTCCTCTATTGTATCCTTAATAATTGCTTCTTTCTTCTCTGCATTTTTTTCCTATGCAGAGCAGAAAGATTAGGAAGAATGTAGTTGTACTGGAAGTTCATTAGACCTCTATTAAATAAATTTATTTTAAAACTACAATCTTTCTAATCTTTATGCTCTGCTCATTTTTGTGGAGGGACAGAGGGAGTCCTCTGTAACCTGTCAACGTTTCCTCAGGCTCTAATGCCTACCATAAATGTCCCCCACAAGAACCCACTAAAGAAAATCTTATTCACAGGCTCTAGTCCGTGGACAGCTTCCTCAGTCTAGTGTTATACGCACTCATAATAGTTCATAACATTCTTCCGCTACTTTATTGTCTCTCTCTAAGTCTGCTCCTACTTACAGCCTTGTTATCTGAACTCTGGAATTTTCCATGACTCTATTGGGAAAATTTATCCATTCTCCTCTCAGTGAACTTTAAGGTTTCAGCGACTTGGTTGATACTCATTTTCTATCAACTCAGTCACATCTCTTTGTATCTTCCAGAAATTGCTGAAAATTTCTGGCCCTTTGATTATGATACCCTTCCATCTTTCCAGAGATTTATTTCTCCTAATTTTAAGTTTGAGTTATCTTTTGGGCTTTTGGGTAGAAAAAGGAGAGTTAAACATGTGGGCTGAGCTTATCTTTGTAACTTGGGTGCTGAGCAAGCATGACTTGCAATGCAATACAGCTTCATTTAATATCTTCTGTTTCTTTTAAGTCTCTTCAGCAAGTCGGCTTCTTCTCTCATCACTGAGGCCTACCCCAGGCAGGCCTGTGACTTTTCCAGTTCTTCTAGGTGATTTTACGTCACTAACATCATCCCAATTTAGTAATTCCGAGTGCCTAACCCTAAGTAATAGCCAAACTTTCCAACTGCAATTCACAGATGGGACCTTTCTTTTCTTTTCTTTTTTAAAGATTTTATTTTTAAGTAATCTCTCCACCCAGTGTGGGGCTCAAAGTCACCACACTTGCACACTCTACAGACAGAGCCAGCCTCCCTTTCTTAAGATGACTGCATGCATGCCTTCCACAACAGTCTTGCGGTTAGCTTCTTCTCTCACACTCATTCACTCTTCCCCTACTTCCTAACTGCTGTTTAAGACTCCTACAGGTTTGGGGTTGGAAGAAGGGAGGAGCAGTAATTGAAGTGGAAAAGTTCTAATTTAACTGACACTCTTTTAGGTTGGCTTTCCATCCCTGTGCCTGACAAGTATTTAAAACAACTCTTTCGGGGCGCCTGGGTAGCGCAGTCGTTAAAGCGTCTGCCTTCGGCTCAGGGCGTGATCCTGGCGATCCGGGATCGAGTCCCACATCAGGCTCTTCCGCTATGAGCCTGCTTCTTCCTCTCCCACTCCCCCTGCTGTGTTCCCTCTCTCGCTGGCTGTCTCTCTGTCACATAAATAAATAAAATCTTTAAAAAAAAAATAAAATAAAATAAAAAAAATAAATAAATAAAACAACTCTTTCCATCGTGGACACATTCATGATTCTTGAGAAATCAAGGGATATTCAAGATGACCCCAGTGATTCCTTTTCTTCAGGGCAGCCATCTCCCACTTAGGCCCCAATTTGTTAGTTGATGGGAAGTCTTTCTGTTGGCGTCCTATCAATGCCCCAAAAAGGACTTTGGGGAAGGTTGAAAATAACTCCAAACTCTTAGATCCACAACTCTTAGATCCAGACCACTGAACACAGCTACCCCTTCTTTGCTTCTTCCGTTGAAGCTACTAGGCAGCCTGGCTCTGCCCTTCAGATTTTACAGGTGGGTATCAGATACATCTCTGCTGTGTCAACAAACTGCAGATGTGTCAGGGTCCCCAAGACCACGTTCAAGTTTGATGATTCGCTAGAAGGACTTGCAGAACTCAGAAAAGCTATTATCCTATGGTTATAGTTTATTACAGTGAAAGGATACAGACTAAACTCACAGTGGGTAATCAGTTGTTCTCTCCCCGTGGAGTCCCACGGAGAGCACCTAATTCTCCCAGCAATGACGGCAACATGTATGATGTCTTGTACCAAGGAAGCTCACCCAGCCATGGTGTCCAGGGTTTTTCCTAAGGGTCAATTACCAAAGCATGGAGGGTTCACATGAAAGACATTAGCTAGTCTCCGACCTTTCCAAAGGTCAAACTGATACAGTATAGCCTAGAGTACCTACTGAACAAAAAGAGCTATTCACCATAATTTGCAATGTAACATAAACTATCTGGCATGGCTCATGGTCTCAGATATACAAAGACACTCTTATGAGGCAGGATTTTCCAAGGGATGAGAGGTTATCTCTTAGAAGCAAGTCAAAGGCCAGTCCTTTCTTTCAAATGTGCTGGGTTTGAGCACCTCAAGTCCACTTTAAAGTTAACCCTTTACTACACGGCAGGAGACGTACGCCAACCCTCCAGGTGGTCCTATGGAAGACCCTCATTCATACCTTAAGGAGATGGGGTGGTTTTCGAACCAGTCCCTTGGGTGGGGTGAGGATGGTTCTCACTACAGCTAAAAAACCCAAACCTGGATGAGTCATCTAAGGGGCTCAGCTATTTACATTTTTCATGTCCTCCTGGAGAGTCTCTCTCCAACTTTTTGGGATCTTGGTTCCAGTGTCCATATGTTGTCATATTACAATATACTAACAACAGCATTTTAAAGTCAAGAGTGTTCTAAATGAGGAGGAAAAAAAGAGAGAGAGAGAGGAAAAGAAGGTGAGGAAGGGAAAGAGCAGTAGGACACTAGACACAGGAAGGGAAGTGTGTGGGAAACAAAGCACGCCCAAGTGTGAAATTCTGGTGGTTGTTGTATATACCAGGAAAAAGATGCCAAATTCTAAGGCTATCTCAACTAATGAAGAGTGTCCTCCTCCAACAGCAGTCTCTTTAGGGTTTAAATCCATTTATTATTTTCGTTTTCACTATTGTTTGTGCTGAAGGTTTTTTTTTCTTTTCTGATACTTGAACAAATCATTTTCTCATAATCTGTGTTTAAAACTAATTTATCTTGTCTAAGTGTCTACCATGCATCTCTTCAAAATAGAGTCAGTAAACAAAATAATGTCACTTTATGAGCTTGCTGCTTGAGGGACGATAAATGAGAATAGGTGAAGGGTTAGGAGACCTAAGTTGGAAATGGCCCTCTTCAGAGAATATTAACTGTAGGGAAGTCCACTTGCCTCTGAAACACTGATTTTCCCATGTTTGTAATGACAGAGGTGTCAGGTGGCTGGAGAAAACCATCCCTAATATGACATCGGGGGTACGGTTCTCCAATGTTATTAAGTTACAGTCAAGAAACCTGTAGTTCCTGCTCTTCTTCAAGCTCTCTAATTAAACTTTAAATGTCTTTTAAAGTTCAAATCTTATTTGGCTGTCTGTTTTGTGGCTCTTCTGTGGAAGCTGTTCTTATTTCTTTGGCCTCTCAAGGTAGTGTAAAAATATGTCTTAAGAAAGCTGGTGGACTAATGATAGGGCTTTACTGATTTGACTTCCTCTGTGAAAAAAAGAATAAAGAAAATGGAAAGACACATGCTTTAAAAAAAAATCAGTGTTTTCAAAGGCTCATATGAGTTTAGAACTAGAAGACACCAGATTAGTCTCTGCTGGAGTTCGGGAGTAATGAAAAAGTCAGATGGTTTGAATTAGTTTTGGTCTTATTGAGACCCCAACTTAATCATTCGAGATGTGATTCACAAAAAGCAGGAAGCAAAATAGACCCATTGCCTCAGATTCTAAGACAGGAATAAAACAAATGAACAGTGACTTTCTTCCAGAAAGAAAGCAAAAGTACATCTGTGGTTCTCATGGTCAGGGAGAGGGTTGCTCTTACAGCCAACTTTCAGTCGTGGTGATACTACCCACATCCAACTAGAAACCGAGACGATGTTGCTCGTGCTGACACACATCACAGGAAATGGAGGCAACCTCGAGCATTTAATGTACAAGCAGCAAACCAGAAAAGTCTCCTGAGAACAGGGAAGAGCCCACAGCCCTGGTGCTATTTGGGGTAGACTGAACAAACACGAATGCAGAGCCGGGAGCTAACTGGCACAGAATAAGACAGAGTTTGAACTGTGGCTCTTCACTAACTACAAATCAGCGAACTAACTTCACCAAGGCACTACTAAGAGCAATGGGTACTCTAAAGGATGTGAAGACTCCTTTCCTCTCTGTCTCTGTGAACACATCAATAACCTAAAACCCCGAGCAGTTAGAACAAGAGAAGGGCGAGCCACATGCCCCAAAGTGATCAAGAAGTATTTTGTCTTCTTCCTACGGAAATGTCATCCATTTTTCATGAAATTTGTAGTCTTTGATGAACTTCAGAGTGAGTAGTAATATTCCTTTTATTTTACAACACTGGAAGTAGTAGTTTCACGTGGATAGAATAGAGCTTACTTTGTATTTTGATAAACAGATTTATTTCAAGTTATACTGATAATATCTCCATTATTTTGGTATTCAAATAAAAAATACGGAAAAATTACATGTCTCTTTTGTTTTTCCAATAAATACAGTTCCTAAAATACTTTAAAGGTTGAATCATTTTAATTTGTTAAAAGAATTTTATAAAAATGAATAACCAAATTATCTATGTTAAAGATTGTGCTTTTGAATTTTTTAAAAGGGAGGCTCACCTTTATTTTACACATATTTTTAAAAGGTAGTATTTTTGGTTCAAAGTACATGAGCTTTGGAGTCATCTTACTAGCTGTGTAAATTAAGATAATTACATATATCAGCAGGGATATATTATGTGGAATATTGCAGCAGCCAGATTAAGAGAGGTCACTATTTATGGCAATGTTGACCAGAAACAATATGGAAAACTTTCTGAGTCTGTTACCCTTTTTCTATGATGCATAAACAGACATTATTATATCTCCCTAAACATGGACCCTTCTGGGTCATACCCTACAGCTCCATGAGCTAATCTCAGCAAGCTGGAACTACGTGTAAGACAAAGGCATCAAAGTCAGAATACCTTTCAGAGGTCTTCCTACGCGAAGGTCAAGTCATGATGAAGTATAAGATTATCCGTAACTGTGAACAGATTCTCTCAAACCAGCATTTCTAATGTAGTAATGATATATAAAAATATTCTACAGGTCAATAATAGTTTGCCACTTTCAAAAAGCTTTTATACACATTATCTCAAGTATAAATAAGTATGCCTATTTATGACAGAGTTTCCTATCTGCCTCTTTTTGAGATCACTGTCTCAGAAAGAGAAGCCACGTACAGAGCAGAGAGCTGTTTATCCAGCTCCTTCAGGGCAGGATGGCTGAGTGACTTGCAGAAAATAACATATTTACTGTAAATACCAGATATAGTCACCTCAATTAAGGACTCGGTTTTGCCTAGGCATACCTTGGTCAAAACTCAGTAATAATCTGAACCTGAGGGGCAAAAAGATCAAAATGGAGGGCAAAGCGTTGTTTTTATTTTTAGGTCATCAAAAAACACTAAACTGTTGGTCAGGATGAACCATGAAGAAAGAAAAACAAATTCAAACTATGACTAACAAGGCCTGCTGTGCATGAGTCACAAACTGAATCAAGCAAGGCCTCTGGAAATAGGAGGAAAAGCATCTAGGAGCCACATCATAATCGAGCAATGAGCCTTATAACTTATTGGTGTCTTTGCTGAACTATTTCAATACCCTGATGAAGTCCAGGAGAAGTGAGGTCAGCCAATTTAAAACTCATCCTCTTCCCTACCAAGAATGTTCTCAGTGACCCTGAAGAGGAGTGCAGGAATGACATTCTTAGGTGTGAACATGAAAATAGTGCTAGTTGAGTCAACCTTGGGGATGACTCGTTCCCCAGTTGTGACCTAGGCATTGTGCTGACCTACTTCCTGAAGGAGGGATTAACCTTGCAAAGGGGGAACGTAATTGTTCTTTAGATTTCACGTCTATAAACTGGAAAGAGATTATATTTATAAATGAAATATCCCAGTAGCATAAAGAGTGTTGATTAAGCATAGAGGTTTGAGGCCTTTAACTTTTTTCTCCATGGTAGCTTTGTTGCTAGAATTCGGGAGAGACCAAAATTGTATTTCAAATTCTTTCGTCTTGGAGATCTATCTAACTTGGAGATTCAAATCCATAAGAGTTTACGCTTCTGATAAATATGATAATGATGAATCCTATCTGAATTCCTAACTGAATGTATGTCCTTAAAGGTATTTCTCTCTCTGCCTTGTCAATTTCTCACAAAGTCCAGGCTGTTTATCTGGGGAAACTACCATAATACTTGATCTGCCTTAAATTGATGATCACATGAAGTTATCATAAGGATTGAAACTAGTAGCACGGGGAAGGAATAAAAAGACAAAGAAGGTACCTGGACAAACCTCCCTGTAATCATTACAGACAGTGCTTGGATCCAAGACCAGCCAGCCACCTGGGAGCAGAAAGAGGCAAGCTGGTTTCACCCCAGAGCTTCCCTCCCCTTGTTAGTCTAACTGTGAAAATAGGCAAAAGAGCAAAATAACTGGCTCCAAATTTCTTATTCCCAGCCTCATTCCCTACCATGGGACAGAGAGAGATCTTTCAAGGCCACTCCTCCAAGAGAAGGTCAAGGTGAATCATGGCCTGATTTCCTTGGTTGTCATTCCATTCAAATTTCCCTCAAACTGGCATTTTCCCCTCATACCAACAGTGACGATTAAAGAATAATTATTGTAGCTAGAGTACAAATTCTACCTCTGCAACCTCACGGAAAGTGCTGGGCAGCTCTGTCTTTCCCACAGAGCTTAAAGGATGATGACTCACAAGCACTTGCATAAATTAACCAGCCAGTTGGCTGCTAATATTGCATTGATACCCTGGCTCTCCAAGCACCTTTGATTTTCCGATTTAAATGGTACGGCATGATATATGTCAAGCCTCGGAAACAGAATTGGCTTTACAACCATTTTTCTTTGTAATGGTCCATCCATCTGGTGTGCATTTGTGGGGAACTGAACAGGAATTAACCATTTCGTAACACTCACAAGTCTGTGGGACGTCTGGGTGGTTTTGCTGATTTGGGCCGTGATTTTGTCATCTTGGCTGATCCAGTTCCTGTGACTGCCACATTGACTGGGGGCTGGTCGATCTAGAATGGCCTCATTTGTGTATCTGGCAGCTGCTCTTGGCTCCCAGCTGGGGCAGTGGGGCTAACTGGGCCATGTGTGCCTCCTCCTCTAGCAGCTTAGCTCTGGGTTGGTCACAGGAGGTCACAGGTTTCAAGAGCAACAAGAAAGCAAGCCACAATGTGCAAGACTTTTACAAGTCTGTTTCTGATGTTCTAAAACAAGTACAAGGCCAGTTTAGATTCAAAGCACAAAGAGAGATGCCACCTCTTGGGGGAAGAGCTACAAAGCTACATTGCAAGGTCACGGGCATAGGGAAGGAAAAGGTTTTGGCTATTTTTGCGATCTACCACGTGCCCTTTGATCATAATTTTGATACTTTTTCTTTCAAGACAACTGATGTAGCATATTAGGAAATCCTTGACCTAATTCTACCCGTTTTTTTTTTTTTTCCCCCGACTCCACCAGGTTTCTTCTGGGTCCATTCAAGAAAGTGTGAAAGACCGAGTGATTGACTCAAGGCTGCAGCTGTTTATCACTAAGCCAGGACTCTTCACATGCATAGCTACGAACAAGCATGGAGAGAAATTCAGCACTGCAAAGGCCGCAGCCACTATCAGCATAGCAGGTAGGATGGATTCTCACAATAGCACTGCTCCAGGAGAGGGGAGAGTTGGCACTATTCCACATCCACTTGGGGGAAAATCTTTTTTCTTTTATTTCTTACTCCATTCCCCTTTGGGTGACTTCTTCCTCCTTGGGGACATTCCAGAGGTTGATCTAGATAACTGATCTTAGGTGATATGTTGCCTCAAAAAAACGAAATCCTCCAATACCTGTCCACATGATGGGTAACAACTTCCAGAAGTTCATTTCTATTTCTTTTCTCCCCCTCCCTTTCTTCCTCTTTCTTTACCTTCCTCCTTTCTTTCTTGCTTTTTTTTTTTTCTGTTTTTCCATTTCTTTCTTTCCTTTCCTTCCTCTCTCTTTCTTTCTTCCTCCCTTCTCTTTTTTTCTTTCATGGGGCTAATCACACTTTCCAGGGCTCTCAAAGAGTAACTTGGCAGATACTTAACATGGTTGTGCCAATTTCTGCATGGCTCTTTCTTGAGGGCATTTTTACTTATGAGTATTTGATCTACTTTGTGGTCTTTCCCTTTCCTGTTTCAGGAAAGTGATAGCAGGACTTACAGGTGTTTTCAAGGAAAAGAGCTGACATACGGATTTCTAGGATATTTGTGTTGAGTTATAAAGGTTTATTTTTAAAATGTAAATGCCCCAAAGCCTTCTGAGAACATTTGTGGAATTCCTACAGATGGAAATAATCCCTGTATCAGGAAATGCCACACATGCTATACTCATAATGTGTCTACTGCCCAAGGGTCAGCAGAGATGCTTGGCCTCACATGTGAGACAAGTACTGGTACAACCTGTGCCCAGGGCCAGCTCCCCAGATCCTGCTCTGTCTTATTACCATGCCACTTCTTTGATCTTCCATGATGGGGAAATTCCTAGTAATGTTTCTGATTTTAATATGAGATGAAAAGAGACCACAGAGAAATATATATGGAGCATTGGACAAGGCTGGCCTCCTAAGTATGCCTATGAAGGCAGGAGAAGATTCTAAAACCAAGGATTCCTTCTGCCTTCTTCTCCAGGGATATATCTGCTTATAGTACCTTGAGATATCATATCAATTATTCTAGAATTTCCGTGGATGGGAAATCATTTCTCCTAGAGAATGGTGAGAATTCTAAAAGTGAATTCAACTCAATTTAACAAATAATAAAAAAACAATTATTGCTTACATAGTACCTTGTTGTTTAAAAATACTCATACATGCATTTATTAAATACTAGATTCAGGCCATCATTAGGTAGAATAAAGGATGCAAACTTAAGTTACAAATGGGATAATTAACAATGGAGTCCTTGCCTTCCAGGGACTCTCAATCTAGAAAGGAAGTCAGCCAGCCATATACATTATGGCATAGACTATGTTCTCCTACACAAGCACAGACAAAGAAAAAAGCAAGTTGATTGGCAAGCTTAGAGCATGAGGGAGACTGGGAGTGAGATAGAGAACAGGAAGAAAGGTCTGAAATGTGGGCTCTGGCCAGGTTATGAACAGCCTGAGTAGGTTGAATATATTCTTCAATCAGTGGGAAGTCATCTAATTATTTTAGAGGAGACAAGTGATATGGTCAGATATATCCATTATCAAATTAACAGACGTTGGGTGTAAAAGATTGGGAGGCATGGCATGCAGTCAGGAGGCTATTCCAGGCGTCTAGAAAAGTAATGAAGGTCTGAACAACAACTGCAGCAACTGGTGCAGAGAGAAGAGGAGAGATTCAGGAGACCTATCGGGATAGAAGTGATAGGACTGGAGAGGTGCCTGGGTGGCTCTGTCGGTTAAGTGTCCAACTCTTGATTTTGGCTTAGGTCATGATCTCAGGGTTGTGGGATCGAGACCCGTGTCAGCCTCCACACTGGGTGTGGAGCCTGATTAAGATTCTCTGTCTCCTTTCTCCCTCTGCCCGTCCTCCATCTCTTTCCCCCCTCCTTTTTTAAAAAAAAAAAAAAAAAAAAAAAAAAGAATAGGATTTGAATGTGCTAGGATGTAGCAGTGTAGCAGATATGAGAGTAGGAGGAAGGTGTCTAAAATCATAATAGACAAAACAAAACAAAATTAAAAAACAAGAACACGAGGAGGCCCAGGAGATAAAGCAAAATTAAATTTTTTATTGCCTTTGAAAAACCTGGAATTATTCTAGTCTCACTATCTTATGTTTTATTTGATATTTGATCAGCAACCAATGTTAAATAAAAAATACCTATTTACAATGTCTATCCATCCCTCCATCCATCTATCTATTCAGATAATGTGTGTGTGTGTGTGTGTGTGTGTGTGTGTGTGTGTGTGTGTGTAGAGAGAGAGAAAGAGAGAGAGAGAAAGAAACATTTACATATGAATACTCAAATCCAAGAAAATAAACTGATTTAATCTAGTTTAACCTACACCTCCTCAGGGTGGAAGAGAAAAGTTCATGTTGCTAATCTTAAGAGCATTTCATTGTAGGTAATTATTCAATCATCCACATATTAATTCCCTGCCAGGGCTCTTCTTCCCCTTCCTCCCCTCTCCCCTCTCGCCTAGATAGCAGGGGAAAAGGGACTTGGAACATGCAGTGGTGACCTCTGGAACAAACCCCTACCACATTCTCTAGTGAAGTCGACAGCTGGAGAACTTGTGGTCTCATCGCTTGGCTCTGTCAGGACCCAGAGGACACCTCTGGCTAGCTCGGCACCTTTGAGGCTCCTCCTGTAATAGCACAGTCCTCTCCATCTCGGTCACATCCTTCATCAAGGCCCTCTCTAGAGTCTACTTTGTAACCTCTGCAACTCGGTCACCCTGTCTCTCCCTATAAAGGCAGGCCTGCTGAATTCCAAGTCAGCTCCTTCCTTATCCCTCATGGGGCCTGAAGTAATTTCTGGATCACCTTCATGTTATGCATAATCCATTTGTTATACAAAATCCAAGAGAGATTCAGACCTATTGACCTACTGACCCAGTTCTGCTGTCTACCCAACCATGTCAGGCTACCATTTTTACACTAATGTGGCCAACCCATGTCAGAGAAAGGGACGCCTATAAGGATCCTTGCTTCTAGAGTTCCAGATAAGAAGCAGGGAAAAGCCCCTCTGTTTTGGCTTTTTCCTTAATTTATACCTCTCTTCTAGGATTTTGGTCCAGAGAAAGGAATCTATAAAATGTATCCAAATTCTTAATTCCTCTACCTTCCTCCTTTCCACAACATACCAAGCTGGACAGACTCCCTCTTTAGTGCAGCACCCTTCAGGGCCTACCATCTTAAGTACAAAGATGAGTGTGAAGGCAGCGCTATGGCAATAAAGAAGGAGAACCTATTATAATGGGTATATCTACATCACCCCAAGGCAGATTCACTGCATGGACATGATCTTCAAGATGCTGAAATGACTACAGAACATGATTGCCACCATATTGTATATAGCAACATCATCCCTTCATCCCTGACCTAGCTGATGCAACTCCATTAATAAATGGAATATACCAAGAGAGAAGGCTGTAATACTAAAAAAAGTAATGGTGTCTTCTGGTGATAGAAAGAACCTTAAGTTATGGCAAGTAGCATAGAAAGGCAGTGCCTCGGGATGGAGGGAGAAGTGGTCTTAGGCATCAATGCTGGGAAAAGACCAGAGTGAAGATGGAGGGAATCAGCAATGGTAGCCTGGGGAGAATAGCAGTAGTATTTGCATGGGGAAAAAGATGGTAGAAGCAGTGCATGGACTGGTATACAGCAGCAGAGAGGACTTGAAATCTCCTGCAGCAGCAGAGTTGAATACAGATGAGGAGCAGTGACCTCAGTAAAGGCAATGGTCATGTAGGCTGGAACCAGCAATGACTTGACTTTACCCAATGGGCCTGGCAATGCATATTTAACCAGTGTTAGATGCTGTATGTGAACCAATAAATGTGAATCCTCCTGCACATGGAAAAAAAAAATGTTACTAAGATGAATGAAGAGAGATTCTCTTAAGGAACTAATTCATAAAAAGCTACAAGATGCTTTTGTTCATCTCCTGATCAGTTTTGCCTGTTGGATCTCATGGACTATGAGGTCTGAAGCTCCCCTACGTTTCCTAAAATTTCCCCAGGCAGATCTACTGATGGTGTCTCATGAGTGCAATGGAATAAGACCTCTGAACCTCATGAGACATCTGCCATTTTCTCTTCTTTTCCTTGACCCATTCTTTTCCATTAAGTCCGCTAGATGCCTCACAATGCTCCCAGGGCCATCAATGAGGAAATTGCCTCCCAATCCTAGGCAATATTCTAGGAAAGTGAGGTCACATTTGTGAAAACAAGATACATGGAACCACTTAATTCAGAATCATTTTAAAGAAGCACGGTCTTATGCTCCCCAGACCTCCCAGAGCTTGGATATGGCATCTGTTTTCTCCATTCCTTCTTTCAGCCCCTCTCTCCTTTGGCCTCTGATGGCCTCAGAAGTCTAGAGTTTTGAGTCAGACATGGTGACTCCTTTTGACATTCTGGCAATGCTTCCTTACCCCAAATTCTCCTTTCTCTCATTTCAGCCATCCCCGTCCTCCTCTAGTGTTCTGTAGTCAACAGCCTCCTTTGTCACATTCTCTGTGTTTCACTTTGAAGCTTTTACTCCATCTGTTTATTTACTCATCCCAGCAGGAACACTGGAAATGGAAAAATCTGGTCTAGTGCTTAGGATTATGTCTAATGATATTTCTAGTGTTTGAAGGAAAACAAAAAATAAAGATCAGCCTTCATTTTCCCAAAACTCTTCCATGTGTATGCCCAAATCCTTATGCATTGTTTGAGAAATGTGATATACTTCTTTCTGACTCATTTACATTTGCTGTTAGTCATCAAAAGGAGTCAGGAAAATTTTGGAACCTCTCCCTATGAACCAGGAAGTTGCATTTCCTTCCAGCCACAACCCTGAAAGGCTCAAGTTGCAATTTAAAATCACCAGGACACTGGGTATTTGGCCAGGTGCCTTCTCTTTGTCATTAGAACCCTCGGCGCGATGACAGAGACCAACAAGCCAGCCCATGGTCCCCGTAATGAGCATCATTCTGGAAGAGCCGGACGCCACCAAAACAGGCATGAAGTCTACCAAACATTTAAAGAAGAATTAACACCAATTCTTCTCCTACTCTTCCAAACATTGAACAGGGGGGAACACTACCAAACTCATTTTATGAGGCCAACATTACCCTGATACCAAAGCCAGATAAGGATATTACAAGAACAGAAAACTACAGACAGCTTTCCTTGATGAATACAGATGCAACAATTCTTGACAAAATATTGGCAAGCCATATTCAACATCCTGTTAAAAAGAGCACTTATCATGATCAAGTGGGACTGATTCCTGGGATGCAAGGATGGTTCAACATACACAAATAAATGTGATAAACCACATTAATAGAATGAAAGATAAAAAATCACATGATCATCTCAATAGATGCAGAAAAGCATTTGAAAAAATGCAATATCCTTTCACGATAAAAATGCTCAACAAACTGGGTATAGAAGGAACATTCCTCAACACAATAAAGGCCATATATGACAAACCCACAGCCAACATCACACTCAATGGTGAAAGGTTGAAAACTTTTCCTTTAAGATCAGGAACAAGACAAGGGTGCCCACTTTCACCACTCCTTTTCAACATTGTACTGAAAGTCCTAGCCAGAGTAATTAGGCAATAAAAAGAAATAAAAGGCATCCAAATTGAAAAGGAAGAAGTAAAATTGTCTGTTTGCAGATGGTATGATCTTATATACAGGAAATCCTAAAGATTCTACAAAAAAACCATTAGGACTAATCAACAAATCCAGTGAAGTTGCAGCATACAAAATCAACATAGAGAAATCAGTTGTGTTTTTATACACTAAGAACAAAACATTTGAGAAAGAAATAAAGAAAATCATTCCATTTATAATAGCATCAGAAACAATAAAATACTTAGGAATAAGTTTCACTGAGAAGGTAAAAGGTCTGTATGTTGAAAACGGAAAGATTTTATGAAAGAAACTGAAGACACAAATAAATGAAAAGATATCCTGTTTCATGAATCAGAATTAAAATTGTTAAAATTCCCATATCACTCAAAGCAAGCTACAGATTCAATGCAATACCCATTAGTATTCCCACGGCATTTTGCACAGAAATAGAACAAACAATCCTCAAATTCTTATGGGACCACAAAAAACTGTGAATAACCAAAGTAATCCTGAGGATGAAGAATAAAGCTGGAGGCGTCACACTTCCTGACTTCAAACTATATTACAAAGCTATAGGAATCAAAATAGTATAGAATTCTCATAAAAACAGATTCACAGACCAATGGAACTGAATGAAGAGCCCAGAAATTAACTCACATATATATGGTCAATTAATTTACAGCAAAGGAGCCAAGAATACACAATGGGGAAAGAACAGTCTTTTCAATAAATGGTCCTGGGAAAACTGGATAACAAAACAAAAGAACGGAACTGGACTCCTCCCATCTTACACCACACAAAAAAACAACTCAAAATTGATTAAAGTCCTAAACATAAGACCTGAAACCATAAAACTCCTAGAAGAAAACATAAGTAATAAGCTTGACATCAGACTTGGTGATGATTTTTTAGACATGACAACAAAAGCACAAGTCACAAAAACAAAAATAAACAAATGGGATTGCAACAAACTAAAAAGCTACTGCCCAGCAAAGGAAACCATCCACAAAAAGCAAAGGCTTCCTATGAAATGGGAGAAAATATTCTCAACTGTATAATTGAGAAGGGGTTAATATTCAAAATATATAAAGAGCTCATACAACTCAATAGCAAAAAGACAATCCAATTTTTTTTTTTAAATGAGCAGATGATCTGAACAGACATTTTTCTAAAGAAGACATACAGATGGCCAACAGGTACATGAAAAGTGCTCAACATCACTCATTATCAGGGAAATGCAAATCAAAACCACAATGAGATATTACCTTCTAACTGGATGACTATCACAAAAAAAAAAAAAGAAGAGTTAATAAGTGTTAGCAAGGATGTGGAGAAAAGGAAACCCTTGCGCACTGTTGGTGGGAATGTAAATTGGTTCAGCCGCTATGGAAAACAGCATGGAAGGTCCTCAAGAAATTAAAAATAGAAGTACCATATGATCCAGCAATTCCACTTCTGGATATTTATCCAAAGGAAATGAAAACAGGATATTTGAAGAGGTGTCTACAGCCTCAGGTTTGTTGCAGCATTATTCACAATATACTGAAACAGTAGAGACTAGTTACAAGCTATGGAAACAACCTAAGTTTCTGTCAACAAACAAATGAATAAAGAAGATGTGATATACATAAAATATCTCATTGTACATCTTACAGTGTCTCATAGACATATATATATATATATATACAATGTGGCATTATTCAACAATGATAAAGAAGGAAATCTGGCCATTTGTGACACGGATGAAACTTGAGGGCGTTATGGTAAGTGAAATAAATCAGAGAAAGACAGATACGTATGCTATCCCTTATATGTGGAATCTGAAAAAATCTACCTCATAGAAACACAGAGTACAGTGGTAGTTACCCCATGCTGGGTGGTGGGGGAAATGGAGAAATGTTGGTCAAAGGGTACAAACTTCCAGTTATAAGATGAATAAGTTCTGGGAATTCTTGTCCATATGGTAATTATAGTTAATAATACTGTATTATATACTTGAAAGTTGCTATGAGAATAGATCTTAAGTGTTCTCACCACAAAAAAGAAATGGTAATTATGAGACATGATGGAGGTGTTAGTTAATGCCAAGGCGGTCATCATCTTGCATTATATAAATGTATACCTTAAACTCACACAACATTATAATTATATCTCAGTAAAGCCAGCAAAAAAAAAAAAAAAAAAGACAAAAGCATTCAGTAGAGGAAAAGTTTGTATTTTCCATTCTCAGTGGCATTAATAGGTCCTTCCTGGAAGACTGAGGTTTAGAGCTCCATCTATTCTTATCCAGTCTGAGAGCACAGGAAGGAGTCTATACTCCATCGTAAGCCACTCCTCATTCCACCAACACCCCCACCACCTACAATGCTCCTTCTTTGGACTGACCTCAGGATCTGGGGCTTCCAGTCACTAAATTTAAATGTCAAATGGATATATGCAGCATAACCAAAAATGGGCATAGGGAGGGAGCTGATGTGGTAGTATTGGAGTTCCCCACCCCTCCGAAGGACCACATATTTATAAACTCTTTATTTGAAGTGTTGACAGTTCACACTATTACCAAAAAAAAAAAAAAAAAAAAATAGAAGTTTGAATTATATTTTCACAATCAATATAGCTAACTGAATGTACTACCCTGTTTCACGGTCTCTCCCGTGTCCGACAGTCACACTCCCGCGACCCTGCAATGCTCTTTCCGGTTATGAGACTCGTGGGGATGCGTCAGAAACACAGGGCCACCTTTACCACCCAGGGCTTCAGCCAGGATAGGCAGAGTGCTCTTACCAACAAAACAGACACTGGCCCTGGGTGTTTCATGGTGGCTTTATCTGGTTTCAAATTGATTCAAGGTGTTTGTTTTTGTTTGAAATGAAAGGGAAAAGAATAAATGAGGAACAGCCAGTAGCCACGCTAAATTGCTGTCAGCTGCTCTGCAGTGAGGCCTAAGAGGCGAGCGTTCTTCTTTACAATCGCAGCTTTCTCATGTTAAAGTTACTGTGTGTTTTAGAAGACAGCCAGAATTTACTGGCTTTTCCAGATAATTTTAAAGATACTACACATATTGAGGATGATTGGAAATTTTTGGAATCTTAAAAAAAAAATCTAGTTTTGAGATCAAAGCACTTGTTCATAATTGCAACATTCTTGGGTCCTTCCCCTGCTCCCCGCCCTCCCTCCAAAAGAAAACGTGACTGGAGGAATTTCTGTCAGAAACACATGGAAGCCCTATGATTCTCTTACCATTCGTGACACATCCAAGCACCCTTAAATTGGTTTCATTTTTCTTTCCTTACTCACCCTTGAAATGGAACCCTATCTAAGCTTATTATCTCCTCCCAAACACTATGGCTGGGTTCTCTTTGGCATTGGCACATCCTCATGGTATTGAATTCTTCTTTTGCATCTTAAATTGAGGGCTCTTTCAGATACATAACGTTGGCCTCCTGGTATTTCAACAGGTTTCTCTGCTCAGCTGCTATTAGAACCTGCCTTTACCCCTTCAAATTATAGACCATTTTCTCTAGAATCTCCTTTCATCTTTTCTTTCTGCACAGCGGCAGAATTGTCTTGTGGCTTGGGTGCTGTAGGTGCTTTATATAGGGTGGTTTCTCATCGTTAGGCTTGTTTTCGTGATACAAAGTCCCTTGGTGGGTAATGGAGGGGAATTTGGAGCCATGACACTGCCTGGACTGATGATGCCAGTGATGGACCCAGGTTGAAAAGAATACAGTTCCTAGAGACTCTCAGTTTTCTCTTTTAATCTCCTCTAAATCTGCCTGTTAATGCAGTATCTGGCCTCCTAACCAAAGAGAACTTTCCAGAAACTTAGGAATTAGAGATATCAAAGCTATCTCTTGCAAATCTTAAAATTAAAATACACTAACTTTTGTTTCTTTTCCCCTTTAATGTGATTTCCTGTGGGAACTTCCTTTCCTGTTAACAGAATGGAGGTAAGATATCACTGTGACATCAACGTTTTGTTTTGGTGTTTTTCATTTGACCTGCCCTTTGTTGCTATTTGCTGAGTACTGTAACTTTCAGAAACTTTCTAATTTCTAATCCTTTTAGTACTCTTACAAGATGATAATGAAGATGAAAATAGGTAACACGTATTGAATATTTACTGTGTATCAGACACTGTGCTAAGAGCTTTACATGCATTACTTAAATTTATCCTCAGGACATCCCTATGAAACAGGTACTATTATTATCCCTATTGTACAGAAAAGAAACTAAGAGTTACTTTGAAATGGAGAGTTCAGTGACTTACACAAACGGTAAGTGATAGGCTTGGAAACTGAACCCAGAACTGACTGCCCAATTCACCTCATAGCTTTATCTTGTAGATAAGAAAGTGTCACCTTTTAATATAACATTTTGCAATGTACAGTGATCTGTTTTCAGTAAAACTGACTTTCATAAAAACCCTATGAAATGTCATAACTATTTGTATCTAATTGTTAAGTAACAAAACTGAGATTCAGAATGATTAATCAATAATAGTAATAATGATAATAGCAACTAAGTTTTATGGTATATTTATGATCACCACTTTTCTCATATTAACATTTCAGTGACTTTATGGGGCAAGACCTATTATCATCCCTATTTTTTAATATGAGGAACCTGATGCACTAGGGGTTGCCCAGACCACATGGCTTGCAGACTATAAACCCTCAATCTGAGCTCAGGTAGACAGACTCAAGAACTTAGATTTGATAACTACTATACTAACCCAGATAGCACGGTAACTGAGCAAGACCTGGAACACCAACCACTGATTCGAATTCCATGGAATAAAATAATTCATTGCATAAGAAAATTTGGTTAGTTTTGTTGACTGTGAGCACTGGGTGTTATACACAACTAATGAATCACTGAGCACTACATCAAAACTACTGATGTACTATACAGTGGCTAACTGAACATAATAAAAAAAAATTTGGTTAGTTCTTAATCTTGTGTGAATTCATGTAGCTTTGATGCATTCAGTAACTTATCACAGTTCTTTTTTAAGATTTTATGTATTTGAGAGAGAGAGAGAGAGAGATCGATCATGAGTGGGGGTGGGGTGGTAGGGGGTAGAGGGAGAATCAGATTCCCCGCTGAGTGGTGAGTTGGTATGGAACTTGATCCCAGGACCCTGGGATCATGACCTGAGCTGAAGGCAGACGTTTAACTGACTGAGCCACCCAGGTGCCCCACTTATCACAGTTCTGAGAGACAGTCCTGTCCTCAAGGACTCTACAGGGAAACCGAGTATCTACTGAACAGATACACAACATAAATGTGGTAAAAGTTAAATTAAAATGCAGGCCGCCAAGAAAAGAGATGCCATCTTTCCTTCACATGCCATTCAGCACTCCTGTCCTTTCAATGTATTTTTAAACTGCTCACTCTCTTTCTGGCACTATATTGGAAAGCAGAAAAACAAAACAACTTGTATGTATTCACTGCCCCCAAGGAATTTACATTTTACTAGGCGCACGTATACACACACACACAATGTAATAATGGAAGCATGGACAAATTCCAAGGACTCAAGGACAGAAACAGATTACTCAAATGTAAGTAAATGCAAATGAAAAATCAAAAACCCCTTAGTAGTCAAATAAATGCTAATTAAAGAAAAATTC
Source organism: Ursus maritimus (assembly GCF_017311325.1). Lineage (NCBI taxonomy): Eukaryota > Metazoa > Chordata > Mammalia > Carnivora > Ursidae > Ursus > Ursus maritimus. The sequence continues at coordinate 38,327,798 of NW_024424119.1, forward strand.
CATATTCTCTTTCACTTGTGATAATAGGAGCGCTCTCAAATGGCTGGAGAGAGAAAATTGCTATAACCTCTCTAAAGAGCATTGGGCAGTTTTTATTAAGAGCCTTAGGATGGTTGTATCTATTGATTGGCTAAATCCAGTTTTAGTAATCTATGTTAAGGAAATAACAAGTGTATGAACAACAAAATTGAAAACAACACTGTATTTATTTAATGAAATGTATGAGCAATGTAAGTATCTACCAATAAGGGAAATTGGTGTCATTAAAAACCATGCTTTTAGGGGTGCCTGGGTGGCTCAGATGGTTAAACGACTGCCTTCGGCTAAGTTCATGATCCCGGAGTCCCAGGATAGAGTCCCAGGATCAAGTCCCAGGATCAAGTCCCATGTCAGGCTCCCTGCTCAGCAGGGAGTCTGCTTCTTCTTCTGACCCTCTCCCCTCTCATGCTCTCTCTCACTCTTTCTCTCTCAAATTTAAAAAAAAAAAAAATCTTTAAATATAAATAAATAAATAAAAACCATGCTTTTGAAAAATATAATAGCACAGGCAAATGTTTCATTATATTATTATTAATTATATTATTAATAATGCTTATTATAATCATGCTAAATAAAAATTCAGGATACAAAAATACATTTACGGAATACTTCTAAATATACTGTATATATAAATATATGTGTATAACTATATATAGTATATATAAAACTATATATTAGACTTATATATATACTGTTTGTAACCGATACATGTACAAATACATAAAATATGTAGTGTTTATATATTTGGCTAATATAATTTTCAAATTTTTTTAAATTAAAAATGTTTTCTTCTTTACATCATCTTTTACATCTTTATTTTATACAAAAACTAGGTACTAATTTTGGTCAGAAGAAATACAAGAGGTGTTTTTCAGAGAAAACCATGTCCTTGAGGACACCATGTTTGGCATTTCAGAAAAATGACATTTGATCTATGTCTTAGAGCAGGGGCTGGCAAACCCTTTTTCTGTAAAGGGCCAGATATTAAATATATTTGGCTTTTTATGTACAGGCTCTGTTGCAACTTTTCAGCTCTGCTATAGCAGAGCAAACGCATCCGTAGACAATTCATAAATGGCTGAACATGGCTCTGTTCCAATAAAACATTACTTATGGACACTGAAATTTGAATTTCATGTAAGTTTCACTTCTTTTGATTTTTTCAATTGCTTAAAAATGTAAACACCATTCTTAGCTCACAGGCAGTATAAAGACAGGCAGAGGGTGGAATTTGACTTGTGGATTATATCCGCTGACCCCTGCCTTAGAGAATGAATCGTATACAAAGACACTAAGCGTGGAAGAATAAAAACAATTTTAGTTTGCTTTGGAGACTGGAAGTGGTGCAGAACCCCGTCATCACACTTGCTGGGAAAGTACAGTGGCTGTAGGCAATTGCTATATAAGGAAAGATCTGTCTATACAGTAGTTCCCCTGTATCCATAGGTGATATGTTCCAAGACCCCCAACGGACACCTGAAACCATGGATAGTACTGAACTCTACAGATACTATGGTTTTTTCCTATATATACATACCTATGACAAAGTTTAGTTTATAAATTAGGCATAGGAAGAGATTAACACCAGTACTAATACAATAGAACAATATACTGTAATCAAAGTTATGAATGTGGTCTCTCAAAATATCGTACTGTACTCACCCCTCTTGTGATGATGTGAGATGAGAAAATGCTTACGAGATGAGACACAGTGAGGCTGAGTGATGCAGGTGTGAAGACGTAATGGGAGGCTTCCTGTGACCTTCCCATGGTGCGTCAGGAGGAGCATTTGCCTCTGGACCGTGGTTGACCGAGGACGACTGAAACCAGGGAAAGCGAAACCATGGTTGAGGAGGAAGTACTGTGCCAGACGACAGGTAGAGCTCTCAGGTGTGCCACCCCTAAGGAGGGTGGGAAAACCCATGCGAGTTTCCACTGGAGGGTGGGAAAACCCGTGCGAGTTTCCACTGGAGGCATGGGACTGCTTTAACCCAAACCAGCCTCAGCTGGCCATCTGGATACGCCCTTGGACAAAGAACTATGTGTTTAAAGGGAATCGAAGTCCCCCTCATAGAAATTGCAAAATGCAATTTGCAAAACATTGAAAAATGCTCTACTGGATGTGGTTCATATCTGTTGAAGCAGAGAGAAGTAAGAGTAAAAACTGTAGTGAGAATCCTTTAAATATTCGATTTGACCAAGGAGAGTTGTCTGTTATAAGTTAAGGGAGGGACTTGAGACCATATATCCATCATTGCCGCTAAGAAGACATTTTACAGAAAGGGAGGTCAGCCAGGTTTCATGTGTTGGGAGGCAAGAGAGGGACTGGCTCCATGTGCATTATGCACTAGCATTTTTGGAGCCTGTCCGGCAGACCATTCCAAAATAACCAGCATTCTGTGAATAGATCCCTGTGACCTGTGCCCCACTGTCTGAAGGACCAAGAGGACCAGCTGCTTCTGGTACTGTTCCATTGGCAGTTCCAAGAGCTAAGAGCAGAGGAACCCAACATTAGTTGGACAGTTCACTTGCAAAAGATAGCAGAAGACACCAATGGAAATTCTTTGCATTCTTCTTGTCCCCCAGTTCTTGCTGTGAGCTTCTTTTAAATTTTTTAAGTGATAGGGTTAGGAGGATGAGGGACTATGGCCCCATATGCCTCCACGTCTTGCCTCTGATAATCTGATCACTATGAAAAATTAGAGGTTTATGAGTCTGCAAAAGAGGCGAGGAAAAGGAAAAGGAAGTTGTTTAAGCTCTGAAAGTGTGATGGGCAATCTCCATATGTGTATATGTGTATGCGTATATATATGTTATATATGTGTGTATATATAATACATGTGTACTTGGCCCTGTATATCCTGCACCTTGTAGAGCTGAACTTAGCATAGATACACTTCCAAAGCTAAGTCTTTAGTACTCCTAGGAAGATCACAGAGGCATAGAAAATTAATAAGAACCATATACATTATATTTTGTCTTTTCCCAGCATACAAAGGGTTTCCACAGGCTACTTCTCTGCAAATTGATAGAAAGAAGAACCAAAATCACAAACCAAGATCTCATTTCTATTCAAAACCTATTCTGGCTTGTTTGTTTTGTTGTCTTTTTTTTTCTTTTTTCTTTTACATTATGAAGCGAGGACCCAGTACTATCAGGCGAATGCAGGTTTTTCCAAAGATTTGTCTAGGGTTTTTATGAAGAAAGGCAGCAGACATACACAGAGAGAGATTAATTATTTAATTGTCAATAATCCTTATTTTTGAGGCTATTTTTATTAATTTTTCTTTTGTGTACCTTTTCTGGGTTTTTTTTTTTTTTGCTTGTATAATTAAAGGAAAAATCATGAATATTTTTTAATTTAAAAAATACTTATGGAAAAATAAAGACAGTCAGTTGATGGTTAACACGTGACAGCAGGACCTGGATGAATAATTCTCAGCTCAGAGGCACTCAGGGAAATATTTAACTTTTACGTGATGTGGTTTTTGTGTAAAATAAAAAGAATCCCACCTGCTTTTATCAATCCCCTCTTTATACCAAGATATTATATTAATATGTGAGACCATTGAGTAAGCCAGTTTGAAGTACTTCTGGTTATTAGATATTATTCTTCAGTTTTTTAAAGTACAGCATCCTTGCCTTTCTTGAACTTTCTTAGTGTTATCACAGACCAGGTTTCCCTAAGAGGCTGGGGCACAAGCTATTTCTCTGGGTTTTTGCTCAACCTTTCCTGGCCCAAGTTTTCATGACAGCTTTGTGTCTTCTTATTCAAGGCCTTCATTTATAAAATGAACTACAAACTACAAGTAATGTAATAAAATTCATGTTGGCTAATTAGTAAAAGGCTAGTCTGAATTAGAGGAAGAGTCTATATTATGAACATAATTTCAAAGTATGGTATTTCTTGGAAGTTCATCGTTACCTAAATGAGCTATACACCACTTAACAGATTTGCTTTGAACATTAGTCAACCATGGTCTCTAATTCAGGTGTCAATTGTTCGGATTCAAATGGGTTCTCTTAACAATTTAAAAATTTCTCACAAATTCCAATTTAATTCTCTTACCTTAAAATCCTTTACATAAAGATAATGAACTGTGAAATCGCAACAAGTATACCAACCTAAATGAGAATACAACTTAGTTTTTTGTCATTGTTAACAACAGAGATCTGATGGAAGGCATAAGAATGTGTTGAGACCCTTACAGTGTATACACATAATAAGTGCTCAGGAAATATCTGTCAGGTGAGCGTAGGAGTTATTATTATAATTCCCAGCATTCCGTTAGGGGGCAGTGGGTATGTGCAGAGAAGACCAGCAGTATTTTTCCATTCTTCCTCTCATTCTCTTCAGTTGTTACAGCAGAGAAGCTTCTACTCTTATTTTTGTGCTAGCAGTATACAATTTTTTTTCCTCATATATTACCCATTAACACACAATCTGAGTTCAGAAAAACTGCTTACATCACTCAATAGATTAGGCCCATGGGGCTCGGAGTGACCAGATGACTTTCCCCAAGTCATGTAATGAGAAAACAGCAAAGCTGAATATCTACTTAGCTCCTTTGAGAGCCTGATCCCAAGCCTCCTCCTCCCTGAGTGACTTTCATTTTAGTCTTTAATGAAATGCTGGGAAGATGTGTGAGTGAGAGGATCTGGGTACAGGAGGTGTCACAAAGATGTATGTCTTCTATAAAATTCAGGGACTTAACTGTTGTAACATGTAAATAAACTATGTTCACAAAGCTGGGTCACCACAACTGTTATGCTCAATCATTTGTTAGTTGTCACGATGTATATGTTTTTTTAGATGCACTTTACTTGCTGAAATCGGCTCCATTTGTAAGAAGCATACGAAGCGCCCTAACCAACAGTAGTTAAATTCTATTTATAATGTAAAATAATAAAAACACTCAAATCTATTCAGTCTTTGGTAGTTCTCAAAGCTTTCCACATCCATTATTACATATGACCCTCATAAGATGCCTCTGGAGTAGCTGGAGGTAGTAGGATTATAGCTGGGAAGGAAGACAGTATTCAGACAGAACATTTCAGCCAAGTTGCTAGTACAATCTTCTCCTATTGCTGTGATGCAGGGGTGGATGTCGGGGGGAAAAAAAACAAAACACCCAGACTGAATGCTAAGAAATAGTATATGATGGAGAACATTGTTCATTTCTTCCTTCAGTAAACTACAGAAAGATAACAAAGGTTACTGCGCCCAGTACAGAGGGGAGGTGTGTGATGCTGTCCTGGCCAAAGACGCTCTTGTCTTCTTCAACAACTCCTATGCAGACCCAGAGGAGGTCCAAGAACTACTGGTTCACACCGCCTGGAATGAACTGAGAGCAGTGAGCCCATTTTGCCGGCCGGCTGCCGAGGCTTTGCTGTGTAACCACATCTTCCAAGGCTGCAGCCCTGGAGCAGTGCCTACTCCTACACCCATTTGCAGGTAAAATAAAAAAAACAAAGAAGTGGGAAAATTCTGTTGAATGCAAACAGGAAGAGTTTTCAAAAGAAGCTGTCGTGTGCTATGATAAACGCAAAAGGTGGCTTTTGTCCAAAATAGAAAGTAATTAATCGGACAGAATTCCTACCATGTAAATCACTGATGACATCCTATAATACAAGGGCTCTGAGCTTCTAGAAAATGTCATAAAAGGTAGAATATTCAACTTGTTATTGTTCACATTATCATATTCATAAATAGTCCAGCCTTCTATGAAATAAAAAAAAAAAACAACACACAAATGTGGACCTCATTAGCAAGCTACAATAGAGAAGAGAAAAGGTCCATGTCAAATGTGTCAGCACTATTTGCCAATGAATATGAGATCTTGGTGAGCACTTCAGAATATTACTTTCTATAACATGCATATTATTTTAAAACATATTCCACCCGATGTTCTAATTTAAATACTAACATTCTTTCTCATGGCGAGAAGTGGTGGTAATAAATAGTTATTTCTTTAAAACCCCCATACTCTTTAAACATGGAAATTCATAAATCCATGTTTGATAGAATTATCTTGCCTTTATTTACTTCTTATGTAGGAAAGACAGGAATCGAACTGGCTTTTGAGCCAAGTAGAACAAAGTTGAAATACTGTTTGTACTGCTTTCTAGATACATGTAATCTTGGCTAACCTTCAGTTTCCTCATCTACAAAACAGAGAGGATTACAGGATAAACTGTCCTCATGGTATATCTTAGAAACTGGATAGATATTGTTTTCTTCTGAAGAAAATACATGAAAACTACCAACAGCACATTTCCACCTTTGTTTTGATAAAGCCAATAATTAAATATTGAAATAATCATAGGGCCTTGAGGTCATTAAAATAGAATGCTCTATTCCTCAATTCACTGCAAATTTTGAGGGCTTGGAGAAATTGTAAGAGGAATATAACTTGTTGTTACTTCACCCAAGAAGATTATATTTTCATCAGGCATGATATCTAAGCATCTCTTGAGGAACAATCAAAATTAAAATTGAATAGTATCTTTATATGCTAGCACAAAATAAATTTATTAACTTTCCAACATGTGTGTCCTAGGCCAGCTTACATGTAAGAGCCTCAGATGTTCTTTTTAAGATTGAGAATAATTTACCTTCTTTGCTTTTTTTAGATTAAAAAAAATCCCTTTCAATGAGATTTCACATTTATTAGGATAGCATAGTTAATCGTCTCCTAAATCTCTAAGTCAATTGTAGTATACTTAGAGAAATTACTTTCCTTAGGGCTTTTGTTGGCCTTATCCTTCCTAGTGGTTCAAAGGTCTTCAACCATTTTGCATTTCTAGTTATTTGTGAGATTTTTAAAAGCATTCTATTACTCATAGTTTTCTTTTCTTCTCTTCTTTTTTCTTTCTTTCTTTTTTTTTTTTTTTTGTTTGTTTCAGGAGTAGAATTCAGTGATTCATCACTTACATACAACACTCAGGGTTCATCATAATAAATGCACTCCTTAATGCCCATCATCCATCTAGCCCATCCCCCACCTCCTTTCCTCCATCAACCCTGAGTTTGTTCTCTAAGAGTCTCTTATGGTTTGTTTTCCTCTCTCTTTATTTTCATCCCCCCATATGTTCACCTGTTTTGTTTCTTAAATTCCACATATACTCATGCTTTTCTAATCATAAATAGTAATTAAATGATTTGTGCAACTTTCCATGAATGACAAAGAATTTCTTTTACTTGACAAATATTTACTGAGCTTCTACTGGTCTCTAAGCACTATTCTAGGGCATTTGTTTGTGGGGCTTACATTCTAGCAGGAGAAAACAATGAGCAAGAGACATAATAAATAAATAACTTATGTATTACCTTAGGATGTGTCTTGTATCACAGGAAAAGAAAAAAAATGAGCACCAGGTTAGGGGAGATCAGGAGTGCCAAGGATGGTGGATAAAGTTGTGATTTTAAAAATAGGGTATTAAAGGTAGGCCTATTTAAGTTAAGCATAATTTTACTGAATACTCCGCACTTGATCTTTGAAATTTTATCTGGAATTGTAAACCTGGTTAGTATTATTCAACTGTATTTTATCTGCCAATGATCAATTTTTAGACCATTATTTTTAGCTTTTACATTTGATTACAGAATCATATATACAACTACCTGGTGTAGATCTCTGTTACTTATTCCCAATGCTCACTGTCATTCATATCATAGAAAATCTTTCTTTTTCTTAAATTCTCAATTTTGATTCATCTCTTGTTCAGCCAGAGTAGGTGTTTTTTAGATTACATGCAAAAAACTTTTTACCATAATCTTGTGTGTGTGTGTGTGTGCGCGCGCGCGTTTCTATTTAAGTCTTGCGTTACATTACACTTTCCCGAAAATCTTATGCACTCTAATTGTTTTCTGGCTGTGTTGTAATGAAGAACAAATAAGGCAATCCTTAATTTTGTTCCTTTGGAGGGACTATTTTTTTTCTTGCCAAATAGTAGGATTATTTTTTCATCTTTGACCTTCAAAATATTTGTAAAATTCATCTGGGAGTAATTCTCTTTTCATTATTTTCTTTCCTATCAGTAATACAAAAATAATGGATAATGTGACTTAATTATCAGGTTTACATTCTTTTTTGTCCTAAGAATGTTTTCTTTTACTATATCTTTGAGTATTTTCTATTTTTTACGGGCTTTAGTTTTCTTATTGGGAAACATTATCTATATTCTAGATCTCTTGCCGGCTCTTCCCTCTCAGCTGTCTCCTCACACATTTTCACCCTTCCTTCTTTCTGTCTGCATTCAGTTCAGACTTGTCAAGTTTTGCTGTTATTTGTCCAATGTCTTGCAGTGCCATTTCTTTATGGTTTTTAATGACAATTCTAAGTCCTTTTGTGTTCCTTTCACTTCTTTGTGGTCTTTATTTTCTTCAGCTGCTACTATGTTCAAGTTAATTTAGTTTTTAGTTATTTTCCATTTCATCCTGATTTTTTCCCTGGAAAAACTCTTCTAAAGCGGTCATCTTTAATGCATGTCAATGAAAACAAAGCAAAACAAACAAAAATTTTTCTCATGTGTTCTTCTGTTTAGAGTAAAAAAATAACTTTCCAGGGTATTTGTTTCCTCCACAAAATGTGGGCTACAGAATTTTTTTCACCTGCAATATATTATTTTTGCACAGTTTAACAGTGCTGTCTGAATGCAAAAAGTTGTGTTTGTGTGACCCAAGGGTAGGACCCAGGCATAGCAAGAAGCAAGCTAAGCAATGCTCTTCTGGTTCTTCGAGTTCTCAGAAGCCTTGAAAGTCCCACTGCTCTCTCTTCCATTACAGACACATAAAGAATTCTAAATCCTATTGTTCTTATGACCACATTGTGTCCCACCACATTCATAAGCACAGCCCTTTCATTCCACACATGTTCAGTTGGTCCATATTGACAGGTGGTTGCCCAGAAAAGTGGGAGTATAGGCAAGAGTATTTTTAAAAAGACACCATTGTGACATATATATGTCACAATACACACACACACAATTTCCTCTTCTCTGAATCCTTTAGATACTGAATGAGCAACATTGCTATTATCTCCAATTTCTTTAATAATCTTTAATTTCCTTTTATTTTTAATTCCAAATATTTTAATTTGGAGTTAACCAGTTTTTTTTTTTCCTATGTAGTCTATCCTATTTTCTATAGGATAAGCTTAAGCAAATATTCATGCACAAAATTCTAATTAGTCCAACTAGTCTTTCTTCAACCTTTCACTGGTAATAAAACACACGGATGAACATAACATTTCATATTTCAATAGACTAAATTACTCTGGCTTTCTCAGATGGAAGCACACACAGCAATGGGATAGGAGGCAGCTTCTCCCCAAGGCTAGAGTGGGTAAGGATCCATATGCCCTCCTGTACCCTGCCAGGAAGGTGGTGCTCTTCTGTTTTGGTGGACAAAGTATGCAGATATGCCAACTGTGCCCCTCAGTCTCCGCCCATTAGCCCTGAAATTATAGGAAAATCTCTCAGGCTAGAAACTGATTGACAATGATCTATGACTTTTATTATGTGCGTTTTTAAAACTCTAGGTACCTTGTTTCTGTCCTTTTGTATTTATTTTAATACGAATTTGAGAGAATGCATATTAGGAATTCCTAATCTGTTACCTTTTGAACTTCAAAATTCTTTTCCCCCAGGAGCATTAACTACACTTTAAAAACAAAACAAGATAGCATTTCATCTCAGGGATAACATGCTATCTTTCATAAAGTCTCACATTATTTACAATAAAATGATCCCTTCAAAAACACTTTTGCAAGAACAGACAACATACTATGATGATGTTTTGAAAATACAGAATCTAGGCTCTGCCACAAATTTGGCCTTAACATGCTATGATTCATCAAGTTTTGTTCTCCATAAAATAGAGAATATTGCCTGGCAGTGAAGGAGCTCTTCTGTGCAAGAGAGTGGCTGGCAATGGAAGAAAAGACTCACAGAGGACTCTACAGATCCGGGATGTACCTGCTCTCCGTGCCTGATTGCAACAAGCTCCCCAGCATGCACTGGGACCCCATGGCCTGTACCAGCCTGCCATATTTAGGTAACAGAATTCTCTCAAGACTTTAGAGGTTAAGACAAATTTACTATTCTGAAGAAAGTAAGTTGTGAACTTAAATCTCCCAATATTTCTAGGCATTTCTAATGTATTTTTTGAGTTCTCCCCGTTTTGGATACCTAATCACAGAATCCTACCATCTATCCTAATTGCCCAAGTTAGCATTAGGGTTTAATTTCACTCGGTCAAAAAGAAATTAAGGAGCACTTTTAACTGCTGCTTAAGATCTTATTTCGTAAGGAGATCTTACAAGAGCTTGTAACATTTTTTGGAACGTGCAGAGAAATGGCTAAGAAACCTCATATTATGTCAGATGAGTGGAATAAAAGAATAAAGTCCCCCTTCTTAGCTAACAAAGCAGATTTCTAAGCATGCAAAAATAAGCCACATGGTTGAAAATGCTGATCTCACAAAACAAAGCTGAATCTCTGCATGTTGTTTAATGAACTTCGTTTGGAAGGAACTGTTGTTAGCCCTAACAGCTGGTTTAATTTCAATGACACAATCCTTTCTCATTCGAATGCAAAGAATGTTTTCCAGTTGTATATTGAAAAACTGAAAGAAAATTTGCATTTCTTAGCACTCTCTCACAGAATATGTTAGGTATCTGGATGTTTATTTAAAATAAATTTTTATCCTTTCCCCCTCAGATTATAAAAAAGAAAACCTAACAAGTAAGTAATTTTGTTTGTGCCCTTGAACCCTTATGTGTATGTAATTGGATTCGTGCATGCGTATTTACACTCATACTTCATGATGTCCAGAACCGAATGTACGGCTCCTCTCAAAGGTTTTTCTGCTATGCTTACTGGTGTAAAACATGAAGGAAGATCATCAGAAATCTCAGTTTACAGCTCCTAATTAGGCCATGAAGAGCACCATATTTACACAATGATACAAATAATATCCCCTACCCCAAGGTTATAACTTGCTTGATCCTTTCTATGGCTACAAAATAAGCCAAACTGAAAATGTCACCTTTGATTTTGCATTTTTGATTTTTATATCATCTAATTATTTACAGATGAAAAAAATATTTATTTCTTCATTGAGCCAATTCATGATCCTCATTTGTGACGAAAGATCTTTCTTTCGGAAGACAGGTGTTCTTTAAGACAGCTAATTTCCAGTATAAAGTTTACAGGGTCAAATCAAACAGTTTTAAAACTGGGTGCCTCAAAATCCCTAGGAAAGAATTCAAGAAGGTTGCTTGGAAAGAGATGTCCTAGACACAAAGGTGTATCCAATGATGCTTTAACCTACCCGAATGCAGAAATCTTCAGAATGAAATTAGAAAAGTTTTCATTTCAGTTAACTCCCTTTGAGGGTTCAAGGCTTAAATCATTTCCTGTGCCCTATCTTTGGGCCTAAGTGCCTCTGCATCCGGCTAAGAGCCAGGCCTTGATTTTTCCAGCTCCCTTCAAGGACTGAGACTTCGAGTATTAAAAGAAAGAATGCTACTGGTCCCACTTGAATGGCTCGGTGTTAAACAAGAGCAGTATGGAAACCCTAAAAATCTATTATTCTGGAAGCCTATCAAGTTGCTACTTCCAAATTGAAAGAATGAAAAAGAAATGTTTCCATTCTTTGTCATATAAGCAGCTGAAACTGAGTTTGATTGGACTTTTAATTGGTGACTATGGTCTTTGTTATCCTTTGATTGTTTACTCATTCATCCATTCAGGCATTCATTCCACTGTGCAGAAGGTGCTGACCTTCAGTCCTAGAACAGACAGGAACACACACACACAAATCCATATTTCTGCCTTGTACATGGATTCTAAAAGATTGTGAACAGCATAAATTACCTACAATAAGCCAATTTCCTACCCTTAAAAACCTAGTTTTATGAAATCTCTGGTACATGTAAGAAAGTGAACAGCAAATGTCATCAATGGATCATTTCACTTGACCATGTAATGGGGAATGTCTAAAACTGTGCTCGGTGGTTAAATGCAATTATTATTGAAGAAACTGGCTTAAGCCTTTCAGGTAGGTTGGTAGTGAAGCAAAGAAGGCATCTTGATTAGGTCGAGTGTCCCATATTCTATGGAGTGTATAAAGCCCTCAAATATTTCTTGAAGTTTCTTGATTTCCGAGTAAACTCTGAAGGACATGACCAGTTCACTTTGAAGGGCGATGGAAGATTTTTTTTTTTTTTGCTTGAACACACACAGAATTTCAGTAGTTTTCACTTTTATAACTTTTTTTGCTGAAGTGAAATATCTTTTTGAGTTTGAAATGTCTTTTTACTATTCACTTTGTCTCTTTAGCAGGTATTTCACTATTCCTGAATTCGATAGGGCTCTACACGCTTCACGTTCTTCCTCAGCCGGGTTTGTGGGTGACAGAGTCTCTGTATCCCAGCAGATCTTCAGATTAGCGTTCTCTCACCTGAACAGTTGAAAGCTGTGTTAGCGGGATACATTCCTGAGTGACACTCCTCTTCTCTCAGTAATCTATAGATGCGATTTCACTCTTTCCTAGCTTCTAGTTTTGAAAATAACTGGTTGTCTGGTATGAGTCTTGTTACTTTTTCCTATAAGCAATTTGCTGTTTCTATTTAGAAAGAAACTTTAAGATTTTCTCTTTATCCTTGTCATCTGCATGGTGGAAATCCTATATGGTGGTGTGTTACTGGACATCTCTTTCCAACTCTGCATTCAGGACTTTGTCTTGGTAGCTTGAAATCAGCCAAGGAAGTCAGGCTACAGGCAGACAGATGATCTTTCTAAAGCAAAAAGCTGATCATGCTACTCCAGTGACGCCAATCCCTCTGACTGATTCTCTCCACTCACTGCAGGGCGAAGTCCAAATTACCTACCTTGGCATACAAGGCCTTTTATGACCCAGACCTGATAGCCGCAGCCTTACCTAGACACACTCCCCAAGTCAACAAGGAAACTTTTAGGTGCACTTTCAGGAAAGCACCACAACTGCTTGGTCTGGACCCTGAGATATGCTATTCCTTCTCTGTGGAATATGACCTCTCTTCCCGCCCCCCCCCCCCACTCCTCCTGCTCCACTCACACACATCCACCTTCAATTGGTTATTCCCTACTCAACCTTTACACTTAACTTAAAATAATTTGCTCTAGAAAATCTACCTAGTATGCCTAGACCTGAAGTTGAGCTGCCCCTGGATGTTCACAAGCTTATCAGACTTTAAACACTTCTTATATTCTATTATAACTATCAGTTTACTAATTGTTCCCCAGCTAAATAGTTGAACACAAAGACGTGCCATGTCCACCACAGTATTCTTGATACCCAACATCAATATTAACTTAATGAATACATTAATGTACGGATGAATGAGTGAATAAAAATTCCCCTGATGTTCAAAGGGAAAAGGTAGAGATAAAATTGATGAGAGAAGAAAAAGACAAAAAGAAGGAGATCCGGATTGATAATCTGGATCCGAAGAGATAATTGGTCACTCTAGGGAAGGCCACAGCAAATAGATCAGAAGCAATAAACAAGGAATAGCAAAATATCCACAAAGGAAGATATAATTACATCCATAAAGCAAAATTATTATTCAAACAATGCCAATTTTTGCATTTTGAAAATAAATCTTACTAAGTCATCATGGATTATTCTCTTAATATGTCTCATATTTCTTTAAAGATTTATTTATTTATTTTGGAGGTGGGGGCAGAGGGAAAAGGAGAGAGAGAATCCCAAGCAGACCTCCTGCTGAACATGGCGCCCAATGCAGGGCTCGATCTCACGGACCCAAGATCACGTCCTGAGCCGAAATCAAGAGGCAGACGCTTAACCCACTTAGGTGTTCCATGTCTGATATTTTTGATAAAAAATTATCCTTATTTTTACTAATGAGATTAACAGTACCAATTTTACAAATTACATTCCCTCACATGTTAAATATGGTTTGAACTGCCCTGTAAAACCCAGATACAAAAATTGTCGCCTCTTCCTGTCTTTCAATGCTTGTTACTACCTTATTATTATCAGGAAGTTTAGTTTTCCAATTTAAGCCCCCCTCCCCACCCATCTTGGATAGATTATTTAAAAAAACAAAAAAAAACAAAAAAAAACCAACCTTCAGATGACTCAGTCCAAAGAAGGTCAGTACGGCTTTCAAGCCAATCACAAAGGCACGTAGGAAGTCAAAGTCCGCTGTTGCTGTGATACCTGATGAGAAATGCTGTGCTTGCTCCTGCAAGAATGCACTGCTGAGCTCTTCTTCCAGCTCCAGTGCCTGAGCTGGGGGCCTTCCCACCACAACAGTGACAAGACTTGGTCTCCACAGGCTCTAAAACCACTTGCTAGCGACTGGTGCTCAGGCCACAGAAACTGTGTCCACTCCTACATTAAGAGCTCATTCATGGGCACCCCTTGTAATCTCCGCCCACTTGTCATCACTTTGTAAGCGTCCTATTTCAAATGGCTTTAGGAACCTACTGCAATAAAAGTTTTCTTTTGACCTTCTGATGTGCTATATTAATCTATTTCCTTACATCAAACACTTAATTCTTTTACTATATTGCAGCTAATTGCTAACATTTCATTTAGGGTTTTTTAAATCTATGTTCCTTAATCTATGTATGCACTTTTCCTTTGTGCTAACATTGCCAGGTTGTGATGTTAGTATTATAATAACTTTCTAAAATAATTTGATAGATTTTTCTCATATTGGAACATTTTATAAAATCTAGAAATTTTTATCTCTTCCAAGACCAAAAGAATGTATCCATAATTCTATAATGACTTTTAAAGTTCCTGGTTATGACTACCTTCAGATTTTCTGATTTTTCAAATTTGGGAATATGGTCCTATTATTTTTCTAAAGATTTAAAAAATGTAACTGCATAATTACATATTACTGCATATTTATTTCAGTCTACTGTCAAAACTCCTTTACCATTCCTAATTTCGTATGTTTGTGCCTTTCTTGTCTTTTAAAAATTGAAATTCCACTGATAAGACCACTTTATAAAGACCAACTATTGACCCATTTTTAAATTACAGCATTTGTGGTATGTGTATTCTAACTTATTAATTTCTGCTTGTACATGGCTGTTATTTTATCAGCTATTTTTCTGTTTTCTGTAGGTTTTGTTTCTTTTCCAAAGTCTTGAGTTAAATGTCTAGCTCATTCACTTTCATCCTTTTTCTCTAATGGAAAGAGATAACTCTAGGACTTTACCACTGAGCACGGCTTTGGCCAAAGCTCACATACTCTACCAGGAAGTTGTTTTCGAATCTGTCCCTATGGCTACTTTTTACTCTTTGAGTGAAAAGTTATTGAATTTTTTTTAGATGTCCTATTGGATTTTACTTAGTCTATTGCTAATTGCATTTTAGTCAGAATAAATCTGCATAATTTCTGCTTTTGAAATCTGAGATTTACTTTTGTGGCCTGACAAAAGATCATGTCTGTCAGTATTCCGCAAATATTTGAAAACAGGGCTTATTCTCTCCGTGTAGGGTACAAAGTACACTGTTTGCTATTAGAACATTCTTGTCAATTATATTATTAAGATACTCTGTCTCCATGTTTTTGTCTTTACTCAGTCAATTAAAAGAATATAAAATATAAATTAATAAAGCTGTTTTAATAGATACGCAAAGGACTTTGCACTCTACAGAGTGATACAAACATGGCATCTTTTGGTTTCCAGGGTAATGCAGATTTTGCCTTGTTTTCAGATTGCACTGACCTTTTTCATAGGAGTTTGACAGGAGCTCAATTTTTGGATGAACTAACTTTTCATTTGTGTCCTAATATTTCCACTCTTCATCTTCTTCTATTATGTTTGTTTTGTTTGTAAATCAACAAACAGCTTTAGACAATCCTGGCCTCAAATACAATTTCATGAAATTATTTTATTTAATAACTTAATTAGGTCCATAACTGTTGTCTAGTCATAAACAACATGATGCAGTGTAAAGAGCACTAGCCCAGGATCTGCATTTGTCTTGGAAAAAATAGTTCCTTTCTCTGGGTCTCATCTGTAAAGTTCTGTGATTCTGTAAGTTGGATTGACTTACAACTGGATCTCTGGATTCTTAGACTTGGACTTTATAGATATATAACCAGGGAGAACCTGATCCATGAAACCATATTCCTAAAATTAAATTAAGTTTACTAAATTTGCTTAAATTTAGCCAAGATGGCCTGAATGCAAAGATTGCTTCTTAAAAGTTTAAGAATGAATGAAAAGAATTTTGTTTACTTACAGCATTCCCACCCATGACGTCCTCAAAGCCGAGCGTGGACATTCCAGACTTGCCTTCCTCTTCCTCTTCCTCCTTCTCTGTCTCACCTACATACTCCATGACTGTAATAATCTCCATCATGTCCAGCTTTGCCATATTTGTGCTTCTTACTGTAACTACTCTTTATTGCTGCCGAAGACGAAAACAATGGAAAAATAAGAAAAGGTGAGATTCTACTTTAAGCCAACCACATGTAGTAATATTTTAAAACTTACAAATTTAATATTAGAATTGGGGACAGGAGGAAGAATATATATAATACTGCCAGTCCCTTTATGACATCCGTTACCTTGCTTTAGGATGAAGCACCCAACCACGATCTTTAAAAATATCAGTAACATTTTACATAGGATCCCATGTCCTAAGGTTAATTTTTTTACAGCAGATAGGATCTAAACAATAATTTGGAAAAATATGGCTATTCCTGCTCCCCATCTGCCCCAACCCCCCAACCCATTGCCATGACAGATTGGATAGTGACAAAATTCCTAAGAAAAGTTACCTTTTGACTCCCAGACTGAAGAAAATATGTCTTGCTCTAAAACTGAAGGATCTTCAGCTGCCTTAGTATAATTTGTTTTGTTTCCTCCTAACATTGTATCTCTTTAAAACCCAAGCCCGAGTACAAAGATCTCACCTGATCCTGAACTTATCATTGGTCTTCCCTGTCTCACCTGCAGAGAATCGGCAGCAGTGACCCTCACTACTCTTCCTTCTGAGCTCTTGCTAGACAGACTTCATCCCAACCCCATGTACCAGAGGATGCCACTCCTTCTGAATCCCAAATTGCTCAGCCTGGAGTACCCAAGGAATAACATTGAATATGTGAGAGATATTGGAGAGGGAGCCTTTGGAAGGGTCTTTCAAGCAAGGTAAAGTTACCCCTGTGAAAAATCTTTCCACAAAAATATGTAATGTCTGAAAAGTCACCAGACCACTACCTTGATGTCTAGGCTGTATGTGTGATAATTATTATCAAATAATTCTTCACATCATTAACCTCATTTTACTAAGTACTGTACTTTGAATCTTAATAATTTTTCCTCTCTGCTGAAAAACAGGGCTGAGTAGAAGAGAATCTTCATTTATGTATATATCAAATTATAAGCAATTAGCAAAGTTTAATTATATTTCCTTTCCAGAAAATAATTTTATCATACATTTTAATCATAATTTCTTGTATTGTTTTTAGTAAATAATTGTAAAATTTACTTCTCTTCCATTTTCTATTGCTATATTCTCCACTTCGTTTAAAATATGCTTTGAACTAGTCTCTCCATTTAAGAATTCAGAGCCTGACGTGTAGATATTAAATAGATGTCCATGGAATGGCAAAGCAGAAAAGGGGAAAAATAATGCAAAAATGCTAGAAAACAATGAGCTCAAGGAAAGAGTATGCATAAGGACCAATGCTAGCCCATTTATTACCTCTGTGTGAACTGGAAGGAAACAACCTTTCTGCATGGATGTGGCTCACAGACACACAGGTGGGCCAGAAAACATGGACTTGGTTTTATTAACCAATTGTCATTCTGTGCCGGTGTTCTTGGGCAGGACACAAACTTACCGCCACTCATAATGGCCCTGGTATGGAGGTTACATGATTAATGAAAATCTCACACAAATACTTATGGGGAACCAAAAATATGTAAGGGATCATTTTAGACTTCAGAAGGATATAAAGATGAGTAAGCCATGGTCCCTGCCTTCCAGGAATTTAGACTGTGGCTAGAGATCAAGGGTTTAGAGTGCTAATGACAATCTCATTGGATCTGTGTACTTTAGAATTCCTGACATTTACAAATAATGCATTTTTCAAACAACCTGTGTTGAAAATAGTCCCAGTGATTTTTATTAATTGGCGTCAAGAAGTTTTAAGTACAATCTACTATTGGCCTCTTTGATTCTGTGGCTCTGGGAAAGGCTGCAAAAGTGGAGGGAATATATATGAATGCGGGTAGATGAACGTGGATATGTATAATGCTCCTGATTGTTGCTTTCTTCCTAAATAAATGTCTCTTTCAGGGCTCCGGGCTTACTTCCCCATGAACCTTTCACAATGGTGGCAGTGAAGATGCTCAAAGAAGAAGCCTCCGCAGACATGCAAGCAGACTTCCAGAGGGAGGCAGCTCTCATGGCAGAATTTGATAACCCTAACATTGTGAAACTCTTAGGTATGAAAATAGAAACAAAGAAACGTATTGCAATTATTCACATTTCTTGCCAAATGGAGGCTTTCCAAGTTTTCCTCCTTCATCCTGCACTGGCACCTTCTCCTTTACTTCATCAGAGAGACATCTCTGTTTCTTCCCATATAATATTTTCTGGAACATGGTATTAAACAACCTCAGTTCAAAAAATGGGTTTTTTTAAATTGCTCAGAAAAAAATATGTTGTCATTTCTTTAAATTTCTCTCTAGAATCTATAAATACACTGATTGCCAAATCCCTGAAAGTAAAAACCAGCCCCCAAATAAATAAGCCAAGATAATGTTATTTGTTATTTCTCTTCCTTTTTGAACAGAGACTTCTAATTTTTGCTGGAAAAAAAGGAATCATAGATCTCATAATCTGTTTTTACGGTGATGTGAAGTTGTGCCCAAACGATCTGATAGTTCAAGGTGTCCTATTTCCCTGTCGCACACGGCAAGAAGTTAAGATTTACAAATGTTCTCCTGGAACTAAAATTGAGACTCTATATGCGCATTTTTTTTTCTTTCTAGAACAAACACTGTAAAACCTAAATTTTAAAATGTTTCACTGAGTACTTCAACTAAGATTTTGGATTGTTTTTGTCATTCTTTCCAAATTTCATACATCTTCCCTATCATCCTTCTCCACAGAAGTAGCAGAAACACAGAACATTACACGCTCAAAGCAAACATGCGTTCCCAAATTCACTCACCAAACATGTACTGAGCACTTGCTGTACCAGACACCTGGCAGGTGTGTGGGATTTAAAAAAAGAATAAGACATGATTTCTGCTTTCAAAGTGCTAACATGTTGGAGGAGAAACCTCAAACAAGTAGACGGTTGTCCCAGGATGACAGGTCCTAGGCCGATAGAAGGACAATCCTTGATCGGTAGTGCTGGAAGCCCAGGCATTCTAGCAGGAGTGACAGATAAGCCGAATCTTAAAAGGAAAATAGGAGATGTTGACACAGCCAAGTGGGGTCAGGGTTGGGCTGTGATGCTGTCCACAGAAAGCCAGGGCCCCCTATGTTCTGATCTTGGTCATTGGCCATTGCAGCGCTCTTTCTGGAGCGCCACGTTAGACACCCCGCCTAACACGGCCCGTGATTTCGGTTGCAGGCGTGTGTGCGGTCGGGAAACCCATGTGCCTGCTCTTCGAATACATGGCCTACGGCGACCTCAACGAGTTCCTCCGCAGCATGTCCCCGCACAGCAGGCGCAGCCTCAGTCACGGCGACCTGTCGGGGAGGGCCCAGGCGTCCAGCCCTGCCCCGCCGCCCCTCTCCTGCGCCGAGCAGCTCTGCATCGCCAGGCAGGTGGCCGCCGGCATGGCTTACCTCTCGGAGCGCAAGTTTGTGCACCGGGATCTGGCCACCCGGAACTGCCTGGTGGGCGAGAACATGGTGGTGAAAATCGCCGACTTCGGCCTCTCCAGGAACATCTACTCGGCGGACTACTACAAAGCTAACGAAAACGACGCCATCCCCATCCGCTGGATGCCGCCCGAGTCCATCTTCTACAACCGCTACACCACCGAGTCGGATGTGTGGGCCTACGGCGTGGTGCTGTGGGAGATCTTCTCGTACGGCCTGCAGCCCTACTACGGCATGGCCCACGAGGAGGTCATCTACTACGTGCGCGACGGCCACATCCTCGCCTGCCCCGAGGACTGCCCCCTGGAGCTGTACAACCTGATGCGCCTGTGCTGGAGCCAGCTGCCCGCCGACAGACCCAGCTTCCCCAGTATTCACCGCATCCTGCAACGCATGTGCGAGAGGGCGGAGCGCACGGGCAGCGGCTGAGGGCCGAAGGCTGCCCCCCCCCCCCCCCCCCCCCCC
>NW_024424119.1:38348196-38368901 GCF_017311325.1 Ursus maritimus
CCCCCCCCCCCCCCCCCCCCCGGGGAAACGCCGCCGTCCGGTCTGGGACTCGCAGAACCACCGCCCCGGGCCCCAGATGGGAAGGAATGCTGGCGCACACCGGAAGCGTGCCGTCTGCGGCTCGGCCAGAACGGAGCATGCGCAGAACTCACGCGGGAGACCGACCCAGAGCAGGTCCGCTATTGGAAAGGCCGCCTGGGTCTCCTGTGCGGGAGAGAATGGCATCTTTTTCGGTCCCTGAATTAGCTGGCAACGCAGACTCTGCTGCATTACATTTAATACGAAATGTGATACAGAGCTTCATTTTTTAAATAGAGTTAATTCCCGTCCGTTATGAAAGTAGTGTATCTTCCTGGAAGACGTTTAGGTCAAGTACGGAACGCTAAGAAGGAAAAACCATTCATCGTCTCCCCACCCGAAGACGGGTGCTGGTTTGTTTTCTTATTGAATTACTTTCTCGCATTTATGAGTCATTTTATATTTGTATTCTACAGAGTTGTGGTTATACTTTATTGAGAGAGGGCTTCTAAGGAATAAAATGACAAATCAGTAAGGCTGTATTCTTATTGTGATTTTTAGTTTCCTTTTCTGTCTTTGTGCTGCTTCTCCTGTGGAAGTTTCTCCTTTGTGTGTGCCCCTGTCATAAATTTCATCTGCTTATTTTATTCCTACGGTTTTTCTGAAAAAAAAACTTTTTGTGTCTCATTAATTTACCCTTTTCTTTGAAATTTTTATTATCTTTTCCTTCGCTTTAACTTTCCAGAACTTTCTGTCCTTTTTTGGTTTTTTTTTTTTACCTCATATATACAACAAACACCCTCGCAGACATAATAACTTTTACAGTTACACTGTAGACTGACATGCGTATAACTTTTGCAAAATAATACAATTTTCTTCTGTACTTGCTCCTGAAGCTACGCATTTCAAATTTGTCATCCGTTAATTTATTGCCACAGTCTATTAAATCTCTTAAACCATAGTTTACAAGATGTCACAAGATGGTCTTGTGGCTCTGAGTTATTTAAAACTTGATGTTTTTGTGCATTCTGACATTTTTTTCCTGCTAGAAACCAATTCCATAGGCAATAGAATTAATATAGTGTTATTTATCAACTTTTTGCAGGACTATTAATTAACCCAATCTTGTTACATTTTTATCCTAAATAAATAAACAAACAAACTCCGGAACTCAGATCCCTGGTGCACAGATTTTTCAGAGGACCACCACATGAAGCATCTTTTTCTAAGGTCAGCATGAATAATATGAATTTATTTCTGAAATGGTATGAACCCCAATTCTCCTGAAAAGCAAATAAACAGGAAGGAGAAAATAACAATCTGTAGACCAACTTACTTTAATTCAAACTAATTGGTAGCTAGGACAATGGAGAAATAGTCTGCATTCTTAAAAGTAGATTTTCAACTGTCTGCTGGAAGAATCCACCTGAAATCTCCAAATCTGCCTCCATACAACAACTTGTCCTCTTTGCTGGAAAACGTGCCATTTTGTTAGTCCCTCTAGACAGCCAAGACAAAAACAGAGAAATTATCCTGGACTTTGCCCTCTTCTTCGCCCCTGACAGTCTCTCAGTTTTACGTTCTAAAACCCTCCTGCTCACGTCCCTTGCCTTTCAATCCAGCTGCTCATTAATCAGACTCTATCACAATCTTCCTTCCATTTCAGGCCCAAGCGGATTCCATCTCTATGACAATGTGAGGACATGCTTATTCAGAGTTCCGATTCATCAATAGAGAAGTCAGAATTCAGGACTGAGACCCAGAGAGGTGCTTTAGATCAAAGTCAAGATTGGAAGCCCCAAATTAAGACAGTCATCCAAAGGGCTAGTTGAAGAATAAGGTTGCAGTCTGTGTCCAAAACAAAAGGCAAAGAGGCCAGTAAAGCAGAAAAGTTGGAGAGGGCCAGCATCCCATGTGGATCTTCCTTGTATATATCCATGGCATGCTTGACATGGTTTGTGCATGTGTGTCATATATGCTCTGCAAACTTCTAAGATGTCTTCAGGTTTCCTCAGTTGAGAAAGTTTTATTATAAAAGAAAGACATGAAGTCAAGCCAACCAGAAAAGCTATGCCACAGAAAGTCAGGGTCAGGACAGATACTCAGAGGACCTAGTGTGTGGCTTGTGCTGCAGGAGTCATGTTGCCCCTCACAGCCAGGTGTCTGTAGCCTGGTTCTATCATCTGCCACTTTGATCTATTCTCTGTTTCCCTTCCTACTGCTGAATCACTGCCCTGACTTTCCTGTCTCTTCCTCATGGCTTCTACAGCCTCATGGATTCTCTGTGTGTTTTTAGGCTCTAATATTCAAGATCCCAAAGCAAACAAATCATAAAGATATCAGGAAATACAGTGAGTGAATGAGTAAGCAAGTAAATATTATGGAAACCATTCAAATTTATTAAATACTTAAAGTAACTGAAAACTATTTAAAATAAGCAGAAATCCCCTTATAATAATGGTAGTCATAAAAATAATACTATCAGCTAACATTTACTGAATGCTTACCATATATATTCTAAGGTCTCTAAATATTTTGACTTTAATTGCACACTATCCCTGCAATGTCAGTACTATCATTATGCCCATTATTAGGTGAGGAAACAGGCAGAGAGAGATTGTATAACTGACCCAAGCACACAGAGCAACAGAGCCTAGTGCATGACCAAAAGAGGCAGACTGTGCTGCTTCCAAAGATTATAGAGGGAACAACTGAATCTCGATAACTCTATGGACATAATTTCTAATTTGCATGGAGTTTCAAACACACACTATAACCCTTATACTATTAATTTCCTCTCCAAGTCTCAAATAGCAAAAAAAGTATATTTTGGCATTGTTGATTTAATCAAAAGTTCAAATAAATGGCATGTTTATTTTTTCATTAGTTGTAAGTACATTTTCAAGTTATGTAAGGTCATTTGCTCCGTGCTCACATTAAGGTTCTGTATCTCAGGAACACAGACCCATTACTTACCAGTACTGTTTCTTTGTCAAATGTAGATCTTTCCCACTGTAAAATCACTGTATAAATTCATAAGAGAGAGACACAGTATCGTTGTTACCAGGGGTTTGGACAGGCACCAAGAAGCCATCTTAAGTGGTTGAGTATCAGATGTGACAAGAGCACCAGGGTGTTGCAGGTGGCACCGAAAGAACACATGCCCTGGTTTGGGATAAAGCAGAGAAAGAACACTTCTTTCCACTTCACTGTATATTATAAACTGTTCCATGTCATTAACTGTTCTTCTAAAAGTCCAATTTAATTTCTGAATAATATTCCAATGTATGGATACACCATAATGTAGTTATTTTTGAACATTTGAGTCTTTTCTAATTTTCACTATTACAAATAATATTGTAACGGTCATCCTTATTTGTACATGTCCATAATGATCTCTTTATGGAAATTCTGAGAAAGGGAATGTCTGGGCCAAATGGCATGCACAACATTAAGGCTTTTGTTATGTATTATCATATTCTCTAGAAATATTGTTCCCATCTGCATTGTACAAGTGATCTCATAGCCCTAAACATTTGCTGTCACAGGCAATTAATTCTCTGTTTTTTAGAAGACTTGTCTATTTGGTGATAGAAAAAGATTATCTCACTTTGATTTTATTTTTTAAATTACTAGTGAGGTTGAATTTTTCTTGTTCCTAGGTCATTTATGGTTTTTATTTTGGGAATCTAGAGCCCATTTTTCTGCTGTGCCGTTCATTTCTCTAAATGACTTGCAAGGGTCATTTTATGAAAAGAGTATTAAACCTTTGTCATAGTTTAAACAAAGGGAGAAATATATATACTTTTACCTTAAAATAACATTTACTTTATTGCAAAAGCAATACTTGTTTATTTTTTGAAAAGAAAAAATAATAATATACAATGTACAATAGAGAAAATGAAAAAATACTAGTCAGTTATACATTAACATCATGGTAAATATTGTTCCAGCTTTGTTCAGATAGGTGCATAAGTAGGTAAGTAAATAAATAAATGATAGCTCGATATCTGGCTAGCTAGAGAATTGTTTTAAATGAAAACAAGATCATACTGTTATGTTATTTTGAGCTTTGTTTTTTCACTGAATATATCATAAACATCTTCCATATCAACAAGCATTCATGTGCAACATCACTTTTGATGGTTGAATAATATTCTTTCATATGGACCTACAATATTTAACTATTATTCCATTGTTGGACATTTATTTTTATTTTTCATTATAAATATGATATTTTGACTATTAATCTTATTAAATTTTGTGAATATCTATCTCAAGTGATTTCTTTAGATATAACTTCTAGAAACGTAATTTCTAGATCAAAGGGTATATATACACTTTTAATGCTTTTTTAATATATTGACAAATTATCTTCCAGAATTATTTTATCAACATACACATCTTTCAACTAGATGAGAAAGTGAGCCTGTTTTCTTTAAAATTCTCCAGTATTGAGCATTTTAATAGTTGCAAATATAATAGCTTAAAATTTTTTTTGTAGCTTATGCTTACATTTCTTTAAATGAGATAAGGTTGAATATTTTTTTGTTTTGGGGATAATTGATTTACTCTGTGATTTGCCTCCTACTGTTATTTTTCTATTGGGTGTATCTTTTTCTTGTTGCTTTGTAAAAGCATTTTATATATTAAGGAGTTAAATTTTGTCATGCGTGATTCAACCACTTTTATCACATCAAAAATATATATTTCTATTTGTCTTTTACTATAAGAATTTATTAATCAGGAAAGAATGTTGAATTTTCAATCTATTGAGATGATTGTGGCTTTTTCCTTCATTAATCTGTTATTAAGTAGAAATGTATGAATTGATTTCCGAATGTTGAAATATCCTATGTTCTGGGAATAAACTCTCTTTGGATGTGTCACATCAATCTTTCAATTAACTACCAAACCTGTTTTGTTAACAATGATTTGCATCAGCATTTATAAGCTCATAAAATTAAGTTTATTATTTTCTTCTTTGTTAGAATTTGGTATCAGGATTATGATAGTTTCAAAAACTTAGGAGTTTCTTCCTCTATGATCCTGGTGAGTTTATTTTATAATAATGGTTACTTATTAATAATAGCAATACACACACCTATTTTTTTTTACACACTCCTAAGAAGGCTACAAATAAAAAAAAAAGATCCCCTCCTCTGATTCATCTGTAGTCCTAGCCTATGTGCAAATCACTTTACCCATTTCTGGTTTTAGTTCTTCTGGTGATTATCACTGCAAGTCTAATAAATACACTTACTTTCTAGCAAATATTCTTTCTAAATCAATCAATTAGGAAAGGTATGTAATATCTCCCTTCATAAAAGATGGGCAGTTCAGAACACTTTTACTCTAACTCAAGTTTCTGAGCTATGTTAATTAACTTACTATCAGTTACATTGTTTGTCATTATACTTTTAAAGATACACTTAAACAAAGACCCACCACTGATTCTGGACCGTGGAAGATACAGTTAGAACTCCCATACTTCCACTACTTTTTCCCTCCCCCTTGCACATTGTCAGCTGTACACCCATTTCTATACTGTCAGAATCTATAATATTTGCATTTGGTTCTGCAACAAATTAAGATTTGAGTGTTGACAATAGGTTGATTCTAATGAAAAACAAGAAACAATGTCTAAAATAACGTGATGATGTAAATACGTGTTGCCAAAGAAATAATGATATGCAATTATTTCAATTTTATAATGTATTTTAATATCCATTTGTTCTCATTTCCTCTATTTTATGGATAAAATATCATTTAAAATGTCACAGAATTTTTATGCACTCTTCTGTTCTTTACTTTTTTCTTCCTTTCTTCTGCCTGTCCTCTCTCACGGTTTTGTTTTCCCTAAGTGTCTCGTGATCATTGATTTAACACACACAATTACAAAGGAAGAGTTGTTCTGATTCATATTGGTAGCAGGAGTGGCTTCCTCTGCAGATTTGCTGGTCTGTTTATGCAGCAGGACTCTCTTTAACAGGATGGCTACCTGTGGGCTCTGAGTATGCAGTTCGTGGGAAGGGCATAGGCAGGCTGAGTGAGAGCTCCCAGTGGCCAGGGTGATGAAAAGCCTCTACTCTGAGAATAGGAAACTTCGGTATATTTCACTTCTGGAAAAAGCTGTTTTTCCTTTACCTCTTTAATCCCCTGTAAGAGTCTAAGATTCCTCCCATATTCTACTCTGCCTCTCTTTTTTTTTTTTTCCTTTACCTCTTTAATCCCCTGTAAGAGTCTAAGATTCCTCCCATATTCTACTCTGCCTCTCTACCTAGATTCAAAACTCACACCAAAGACGTCTTTGAGGCAAATCTTCCAACCTATTCAGGGAGCACTTCTTGGGGGCTCCAGCTGGTGGTGAAGCCTCTCAGTCCACCTGTTCTATATGCAAGCCTCTCGCTCACCACCCTGATTGACAACCCACAGCCCATCCCTGCCCTCTGTATCTGCTGACTCAGAGCCTGGAGTCTTTACTCTGGTGAAATCACTTCCCACCTCCCCTGACAGCTGGCTCAAGCATCCTGCAGGCTGCGGCTTACTGTTTCCTGTGCCTGTGTTATTTATGAATAAGAATATTAGATACTTTCCTGCCTTCCAAATATTTGTCAAAGTGATGGCACTTAGATTGGTTTCAGCACATATGCGGATGTACTCTTACTCATATACACTGACTGTTGCATCAGTGAACTCTTCGGTTGAAAGAAAAGAGCTCAGGTCTACCATTTTGATCAAGAAGCCTTTCTGGAATCATTTTAACAGCTCAGAAATTACCTGCTCCTCCTTAATCTTCTATGTTGGATTTTTCTTTCCTCCCTCTTCTCCCAGCCTCTGAATATTGGAACATGCCACGGCCTGATCCTTGGGCAGCATGGCTCTTACCTATACTCTCACCTAATGATCTAATCCAGCCATCTCATGCAAGGCTATAAATACCACAATATGCTGAAATTTTTATCTTTAGCTCCATTCTCTCTCCCCAGCTTCATACTCACATTTCTGACGACCTGTTATAAATGATCTTTAAATCCTCCTCCCCTTCCTCTTTGCTCTCTTTCTGGGCCTGATCTAGGAACAAAGCTGAAAACCTCTACACAGCTTGGGACTGCCTTTCGTGTCAGGGAGGAGTCTCAGAGCCCCTCCAGAATGAGTGCACGCTTAGTGTCCTGGTGCCGAGGACTTACTCATTCTCAAGAGGCCACATCTGGCCTGGTTTAAGAACGTCCGACATCCTCACCCGTTCCCATTACAGCTTGCAGAAACTCACCAGTTTCTTGCATGTACCTATTACCCATTCCTGATTTGCAGCACTGATGTGCATGTTTCCCTTTTAACACAGTCTATGTGTCACTCTACGGGGATTCAGGAGGAGAGCACCTGATGCTGTACTCAATTCCCCTCTTTAGCCACAGTCTGCCTTCCTGTGGGGAGGGTTGGCTTGTCCTTGTGCACTCACATCTTTACAGCAAATGTATTTCAGGTCACTATTCTTTTATTTGTTGCAGATTAATTTAAGTAGCACTGTCGCCAAGATGCATGAACTTATGAACCTCAACTTTGGTACAGATCACCGTGGAAACAAGTAGTTTTCAGTATATTATCTCGGCATATTATATAATTATAAACAGAAAAAGTGTGTGTCTAGATGTTTGCCTTGCCTTCTAAAAGATCATGTCATCTCAATATAAAGCAAAATAAAGGCGAAGGAAAATAATTACATGACTTCTAAACCTTTACTATCTTCCTTAGTGAGTCCCTCTTAATTAAAAACTTCTTAGAGATTCACAAAGGCCGAGTTTTTCTTATAAGCTTCGTCATCATACCTGTAATTACACAGGTCACCATCATTATTCTTCTCTCAAACCACAGCCTCTGGAAAGGATACGCCATATTTAGAATTGTGCCCCGAGGAAGAGAAACCACCTGCTATCTAAGGTTATGTCAGAGAGATGTTAACCACAAAAAAACCCAGACTTAGATATACACTATCATTTTCTGGGTGTGCTCTTAACTATTTAGAGCTGTGATTAAAATTAGAAGTGTTGGCATGACGCTACTTTCTGACTTTCTTTTTTAGCAATGTTAGCACCATGGTGGTTAGTATGATGCTCCTTATTTCAGTTGTCGCTTTACACAAGTATGGACCAAACATACGATTTAATGTCATCTCCATTTTTGCTACCCGGTTGTTGTTTTTTTAATTATTGGGATGTATTACATTTAAGGATCTTAAGAGAGTCCATGAAGTGTCATGTATTCATTCATTTTATCTTTGTTCATTTAAGTCACTCGTTTTATCTTTATTCATTTAAGTCACCCTTCCAGGAGACTCTGAAGATGACATCCTGTTGCATATCACTCTGTGCGGGTCACTTTGTTTATGCCATCCTAAAAAGAGACTCACCCTGATTTCAGTCTATTCCCCAAAGCCTCTCAGAAGGGACAGGCAATGAGGAATAAAACCGCAGAAGAAGCAAGAAAGACCTACAGAGGAATGACATTGAGAGAGCAAAGAACCAAGAGGAAACTCAGTTTCTAAGAGGGCAAAGAAGACCAGAAAATGCCTGAGGAGTCACAATTTCTAAGATAATTTTTAATAATAAGCCTCTAATAGTTTACGGAAAACATACTTATCTCAGTTTCTATGGCTGACAAACCCAGTTTCCAGTGATGAGATCAGTTTTGCAAAGCTTTATGAAAACATAATTTTTAATACTAAAATACTTAAGACAACTTTGGAAGGAAATATACATCTGCTCATCCAATGTTAGAGAAATTTGGAGAAAATTCAGCTTTTCTTATAAAGACCTCTTATGGCAGCAAATGTGAATTTATCGGGCACTTGCCCAGAACTTATCATTACTCGGTAAATCATTGCATCTCCAATGCAATCAGCAAGATGACTCCAAGCACCAGAGCTCTAAAGGAAGAATCATTAATCTCTGATATGAATCTTTGACCCTTAGATGCTGCACTTTAAAAATCTACACTTACAGGGGTGCCTGGGTGGTACACTCAGTTGAGCAACGGACTCTTGGTTTCAGCTCAGGTCCTGATCTCAGGGTCGTGAGATCAAGCCCCACAATGGGCTCTACACTCAGCATAGAGTCTGCTTGAGATTCTCTCTCCCTCTTCCTCTGCCCCTCCTGCTCATGCTCTCTCAATCTCTCTAAAATAAATCTTCTTTTTTTTTAATCTACACTTACATTTTTCCCCCAAGATTGCCTTGTTATTTAGTAAGTCACCAGTGTTCCATTAATAATCAATTTGGAACATTTTTTATATTTTAAATATGAACATTTACAACATTATTTTAATGGCTGTGTAAGAATATACATGTCACATAAGTGTTATCTAGACAGACAGCCGATAGAGTGGTGCGAGGCATGGAACCAGGCACTGATGCAAATCCCAGCAACTGACTGAATCCCTCTGTGCTTCCATTGTCCTCACTTATATAATGGGAGAGATGATAACACTTCATTCATAGGTTGTTGGAAGGATTAAATGGGTTAATATGCAAACAACGCTTAGGAAATGCCTGATGCACAGTAAATCCTTCCAAGGGTTTGCTATAGAATTGTGTCTAATTTTTACTATTATATAGAAAGCTGCCAGGAACCATCCTATAGCTAAATCATTGCTCATCTCTTCTCCGTATTTCCTAAGGACACAGTAATAGAACTAAAAAATTGGGTCAGACTCAATAAACATTTTAAGGAATTTTAAGGTATGTTGTAAAATTACCCTCCAGATATCTTGCAGCAGTACAAAGAACTAATAGCTATGTGTGACAGTACCCATTTCTCATACTCTGGCTAACTGAGAGTGCCATCAAATTTTAATAGCCTGTTTGATAAGGGAGAACATTTGTATCTTTATTTTACTTTGATTTTTTAAAAAATTCCCAGAGACATCATGGATTTTTTTCAAATCTTTTTTTTTTTTTGTCGTTTTATGAATTGTCAAGTGTGTTCCACAATTTCTTTCCTACTGATTGTCCTTCATCTGTTCAGTTCTAGTTTTTTTTTGGAATCCCTCGAAGAATGCGTGTCCTCAGATGGCCCTTCATATCCGTTATCTTTATTATCACTGTATTAATTTTATATCACTGAGGATAAATGTCTTAATCGATGTTCTAATGCATTACATCGCTTATCTCAAGGATCCAATCTGCTTTTTACTGTTTCCATTGCATTATTTTTATTTAATTATCTTTTGTAGGTAATATATTTATTTGAGTCAACATCCAAAGGCTATAAAAATCTATACAGCAGACTTCCACTTCCAGGAAGATAGAGTAGATGTGCTTTTCCCTGTGCCTCCCACTAAATACAGCTAAAGCTCGTGGACCTCACGTATAAAACAAATATAAGGAGATTATAAAGGAAAGAAGGCAGATCGGGTAAGAAGAAGACAGACCCAAGGACTGACACGTAATGAGTTCCCTAGATGTGCTTTTTGCTTCAAATATCTCAGACTTGGAGCTCAAAAAGCTGGCAACCCAGAAACACCAAAGGACGGATGGACAGACGGAGTGTCTGACTGACTAACTAAAACCCTAAGTTGCTCTCTTTAGCCAAAGGACGAGGAGAAGGGCAACATAGCAAGACAGAAAACATTTAAACAATAATTGTTCTACTTCAGCCAAACACCGCAGAAAACTGACCTCACCCCTACCCAGGCCAGCAAAATCCAAGTGGGGGCTTGAAATTCCACCCTCACCAGTTCGTAATGAGGCAATCCCACCCTGCCCAAGTGGTGTCAGAAAAGGCTGAGTCCAGGTGGGAGCTAAGACTTTCACCCCCACTGGGTCCTAAATGTATGGAGAGGAAGTATTTAAGGCAATTCTATTATGAGGAGGGGAGGCTAAAGGGATGGAGAGGGAGGCAAAGTTCATTTGAGCTGGTAGAATGTTGGCACCAATAGACTCTAAGTTGCATACATGTAATGTCTTACCTAGAGCAGCCATGACAAAACTACACAAAGAGACATACTTAAGAACATTATAGATAAATCAATATGGGATCTTAGAACTTGTTCAATGAGGGAAGTCAGGAAAAGAAAACAAACAAAAAACCAGAACAAACAGAAAGCAACAAATAACATGGCAGACTTGAGCCCTAATGTATTAATAATTATGGTAAGTGTTATTATTGTGGGATTTTTAATGTTTTGATGAGCTTCCAGTTCAAGGTGGGAGAGAGAGCACATCTGTTTTCCTCACCACCTCGGGCCTCAGTGGACTGTAGCTTTTGACACGTTTTTGGAAGATAGAAAGTAGATGGAGTCATGCTGACAGAACATAGAACACAGGAAAGAGAAGAATGATACAGTGGAGGCAGAAAGCATTTTTCTTGGCTAAACCCTTGAGAAGCTAAACAGAGACAATTTCCCTAGATCTACTAACTAAAATGTTACCAGCTGGCAAGGGGGGGACTCCACACCCTATGGATGATGGTTTTTTGATTGTCAGGGCCTGGGCCATATCAGCAAATATTTTGACCCTCACACCTAATAACCAATCTGCTCTTCAGTCATTTCTTCTTCTGGCCCATCTATGAATCTTCTGTTCATTCATTTAACCACCAGTCACTTAATAGCTACTAAATGCTGGGCACTGTTGTAGGTACTGGGGAAACCTGAGTGAAGAAGAGGGACAAGGTCTGGGATGTGGTGGATTTTTCATTCTAGCTGAGAACAAACAAAAACATGAAAATAAAGATTTAAACAAGATCATTCCAAACAGCAATGAGTGCTATGAGGCCGAGGCATTGCACAAACTTGTGTATTTACTCCCACATGCTCACCGCAGATAGATGTATCAGTCATTCCACTGCTCTCACACCAAGGGCTATGGATACTCTGCCTACCCCACGACGGGGTCCTTGTTGCTGTCAGTGAGTGATCTGAGCCCAGGATCCCACCCTTAGAGAATGCAGTCTTAGGTCACTGTCTTAAGTCAGGTTTCCTAGAAGCCAAGCCAGAGGTGAGGATTTCCATGCCAGTGATTTATTGAGGGAGTGTTCTCAGGGGAAATCCTTAGGGAGGGAGGGAAGCAGGACTGGGCAACAAAGGAATTGGGCAAAGGGGTGGTTTCAGCTGAAGTGTGGCTCAGCTTGACCTCACGGGGAGCTCTTGAGCATGAATTATACCCTAGAGGTTGTCCTACCCAGGAGCAAAGGAGATTGAACCAGTAGGCCTGTGCTTTGGCCTGCCTTTGGCTAGGAGCCAGCCTAGGGCAGGGGCAGAGGGCGAGAGGGCTGTAGCAAGGGACCTTTCAGACAACACCATATGAGACAGCTCCTGTCATTGGAGGACAGTCCGCTAGAGAAGGGTGTTGGGTTGCAGCTGGGGGATGGGTTTCTGGGTCTGGGAAAGGGGATCTGAGTGGAGCTTTAAAGCATCCGCAGTAACACTGTTTTCTTCAGCTCTGCCATTCTGGGCTAAAGGAGTCTACAGAATTCTGCTGGATGAAGGCCTTTTCTAACTGCTTCTTAAATAGTCTTCCATCATGAGCCACCAATCCAGATTCACCTACTCCTGTCTTACAAAAAAATCCTCAGAGTTTCTGACTTGTAGATGATACCCTTCTCTGGTTTCCATTGCTAATACAGTGTTCCCTCTCACTGGATTTTTTTCAATTGACTCAATCAAGATATGGAACAGAGGAAGGCGTTAAAGGGTTAAATGGTATGCTGAAATCACACTCTTGAATTCAACGTCTAAGTCCCTTGACTTTCTGAACTTTTCAACTTGGAAATACTTCTTATTATTGGGTTTATTCTTGTGGATGCAATCCCGTCATTCAAGAGCCATGACACATGAGCCTTTTATATTGACCGCCTCCCTTAGTACTGCTAGCAGACGCAGCATAGATCCTGGTAACGTCAGTCGTATTGGTCGGTCCCATACCCTGCCTTCCTTTTTTGTTGAAGCAACAGCTGAACTTCAGGGGAAAGAACAGACCCTCCAAACTCAACCTGAGCTGACTACCGAAGAAAAGAGAAGAAAACTCCCTGGTTCCACCATTTTTCTGTGTGACACTAGCAGCACACGTTTCGCTCCTTCATTAAATCTTTTTAAGCTACTACAGATTCCTAGTCAGGCGGGTGGCACATTTTCCCAGGCTTTTGGAGTCCTCCAAGTGTCACAAAGGCCGAGAAGAGACAAGGAAAGAGGTAAGAGAAGAAGCAGGGAGACAATCTTCTCCCCTCTTTACTATTTACAAACCACAGTGTGTCCCTGATTTCTATCATGGAGGCAGCCTGGGTTCTCAGCACTTAAGAAATCAAGTTTTTCCCATAGCTCTGATGAAGAATATTCCTGGAGGTCTATGCCTCCAACGTGCCAGAAATGAGAAAGGGAAAGTATCCCAGCTGAAGTTTGGTAAACCATAACTCTTCCCCTTGTCAAGGATTTCACATCTTTGCTCACACTTGGGAAAGTTCTCAAGGCTGATTTGGAAAAAAAAGAAAAAGAAAAAAAAAGCCGATTTGATAATATTTCACAAACACCACAAAAGGACTTGCTCAGCAAGGAAAATTCCCAGCTTGGCACAAAACAATGTAATCTATCAACTGGCACCAGTGAGTCTCCCTCGTTATGAATAATCCACAGCACAGACCAGCACCAACCATAGACCCGAGCAGGAGGGGCCCCTGATTTACGCCCCACAATTAAGAGGGCCTCACTCTGGTCCTTCTCCAGCGATGACCCTCTTCATGTGGTGAGAGGTCCCAGGGAGCCAAAGAGACATGCCTACCCAGGGCCTGTATGGCTGCTTGTAAACCATGTTTCAGGTGTCAGGTGCCCTAGCATTTCAGCACTGGCACAGACCCCGTCCTGCGTCCCTCTAACCCAGAGTGGGCTGTTCCGGCATGCACACCTCTCTGCTGGGGGTTGGCAAGGGGCAACGCAAAAGCATCTGCAGCAAAGGAAACAAAGGCCTTGAAACTGGGAACAAAATCCAGAAGGGAAAACTATCTTAAGTATCTCTAAGTTTTCCAGCAGCAAAAAGAAAATAAGAAGTAATATTTCAATAAACCATCACGTAGGCAGTATTTGAATTGTTATACCTTTTGCATTATTTGCATATTTTAAATAGCACTATATAAAAAATTATTGTATATGTGTCTCTTTTCTCGAGATGCATTTCAAACAGCAGAAACAGGAGATAGCACTTGAGGGGCCAGGCTTCCTTAAACAAATGTAGAATGGGGTCATTCATTTCATGGCAAAGGAGAACCTCTTGCCACTAGATGGAGTTTGCTTTTCCCAGACACTCCTTCATATACCCTGAAAGTAGGACAGAGTAATTTTCAGGAAGCCAATGGTTTCCCAGAGGAAACTCAGTTCCTGATGCTGAGATTCGAAGTTGGAGAACTGGTCAGAATGGATTGTGATGGTCTGACCAAGTTCTGCCAACAAAGAACAGCAAAGCGCCACAAAAACACCGACCAGAAGGAAGGGGAGGCAGGGGATGGTCCTGGAGCTCAAGGCAGGGGTATGAGATGTGGCAGGGGAGGCTGGTTCTCTAACAGCATGAGGGTAGAGTGATAACGCGCCTCTGGACCAGTGACCCATGCAAAGCTTTGTCTGTCCAAACCCTTGCCAAGCACACGGATGGGTTTGAACTAGTGAAGACATCGCTGCAACAGGGGACAAGCAGAAACAGATGTCCGCCAGCAACAATTACAGCAGGAGGTCTGATGGACTGATTCAGCCACTTCCCGGTCTCCTCGGGAATGCTAAGGCAGAGCTGGTCGCCCTTGACTGAGGTCCTTCCTTGGACAACTGAGGACATAGGAGGAGAGAACTCAAGAGGAAAAATGTGTGGGTGTTTGAATTCGTAATTGGAAAAAATAAGACATGTGAACACATTTGTATCCCTGTCTGGAGAAATAGGTCCTTAAATACATATTACTATCAGAGTCACAGATTTATTCACACCACAGTACAGAGAAAATGTAAGGTTTTTTTGGTTTTGTTTTTGTTTTTTTACTGCTTCTTCATGTATTCCCACCTGCTGCAGAGAGAGGAAACCTATGTTTTTAGTTGACCACAGTAAACTTGGTGCCCTAACATTATTTAAACAATCATTTAGGAACTCCATCACCTTGTATGAAATTCTCCAGCTCTCAAATGGAGTCACTCATCCTCTGCCCCTTTTCAGGATGGGATCTGGGTAAGTGAAAGGATTCTGGGCCTCGTGAAAATTAGAAAGGGGGTCCAAGGTTATATACAGTGCCCCTGGATCCTTGCTGGTGCCTCCAGAAGCAAGCTGGCTGTCTCCTGCACTGGCGACCACTGAGGCTTATACAACGGGTTCCATACTAGTGTGTCCAACCAGAGACCATAGTGTAAGCTATTTGGCCTCATCCCAGAGTTTCTACCTTATACTGATCATAAACCAAAAACAAAACAAAACAACAAAAACAAAACCCTCAATTACAATAAGAGTTCAATTGGAAATAGTTCAAATATTGGAAAATATTGAGAGTGTACAATTATCCACAGCAGTGTTACAATTATAATGTAGGTATATTAAAGGACTAATTGGTTTAGTATATATGCTTTTCTTCCCCTAGTATGTACTGGTTCGTTGAAATTAATAAATTCCAAAACAAGCCAAAATGTTTGCTATTTCAGTTCCAGGAATTATAATTCTATGCCTTTCATGATTCAATGGTCAAACAAAATTCCAGCCAGAGATGAATTCCCAGTGTTCTGGGGAAAGAAAGGCACACAATAACGAACACGATTAGAACCATTTACAATGACATTGTAAGCAGTCAGGATTTTCTTCTCATTTCCCCAAGCCAGAAAAAAAAAGAAAAAAAAAAAGGAGAAGGCTCCTACCAAAACCTCAAGGTAAAGGGATGAAAGAATTGGTCACCTTCCCTATGTCTTACACCTCAAAGATGGCGGTGACTGATCTAGAGGTTTATGATTTTGGATAACCCCTGGCTGCTGACCAGGGTGCGCGGTGGGCAATTTGCCTGAAGTAATTGTGAGCCCGGAATCTCTTGGGCAGAATCCTTGGCTTGATAACAGTGTATCTCCAGGAAATTTCTTTGCTGGGGGCAGTTGCGGGGGGGGGGTGGTTGGAGGGTGAGGGCAAAAGGGTCTACTTTACTTGAGAATTTTTTTCAGCAGAGAGATTTCAAAACAATCCTTATTCATGTCTAAATGTGTCTTCCCCAGACAGACTAAAGAAGTTTCTAAGAGCCGTAGAACAGTTTCAAGGGAAAGACTGTTCCACTGAAATTAGATTGAGCCGGAACTCCTTTGGACAATCTGCCCCTGGAATGGCTGTAGCGCTAAAAGGCAACCAAGACTGGTGGGTTGTATGAGTCTCTGCCTTTTGAAAAGAAATCTTCAAAATCTATATCCTTCTGTCGTTGTTATAAAGGAAAAATTGAACCATACGGTGCTATAAGTGATAGAAAATGGACAATGTTAAAATAAATCAAATGACTAGTATTCCTTAACTTGAGGATTTACTGCTTGGTAATCTTAATTTGGGAAGGGTTTATGGTGAGGTTGTAAATGTTTAGATGAGCTTCCTGTTCGAGATGGGAGAGGAAACACATGTGTTTTTCTCACTATCCGGGGCCTCAGTAGACGACAGATCTGATAAATTTCTGGAAGATGGAAAGCAGACGGCATTATGTTGACAGATAACAGAGCACAAGAAATAAGAGAACAACTGCAGGGACGATAGAAGCCATTCTCCTTGGCTAACCCCTTGAGAGGCTGGCTAGGCAGAGGCAGGTATAAAGAGTCGAAAGGGACAGAAAAATAGAAGTCTCTTTCTGCCAAGGCAACAGCTGCTCCTCTTGGCTGTTCACTCCTTTCCCAGGCTCCTGGCCGTCCAGAAGGATGGCTGGCACCAGCACGGAATCCCCAACAAAAACTAGAGGCTGTTCTCAAAAATAACTGCATCTAAATACGGATAAAATCAAGGTTGCCCATGTGGACACTGATACCTCAGAGTAAAATGATCCTCATTTGGGTATCTGCCTGCTTTTATTCTCTAAATTAAAGCCTGCCAAGTACACCAAACCTACACTCAGCTCTCCCATCCAGGGGAGAGGCCAACTGGAAGAAAGACTGATTGGAAAAGCTCACAGCTATCCCTTCTTTTAATCAACCCAATCCGACACAAAAAGGGAACAGAGATCTAAGCATCAGCAGACATCTGAGACAAACCACAGCACTAACTGAGAAGGACCAAGATGAGCATATTATTAAAAAAAAATAATGACCCCTGAGAAAAAAGCCATGTTTCACAGAACTAAGAAAATCTAAGAAAAAAATAGGGTAATTAGTATTCTCCAAGAATAATGGAGATAAGAATACCTTTAAGAAGATACTAAGAGACTGCATCTGAAACTCCAAGAACACGTTGCTGTATAAATGGAGAGAAAAACAGCAAGTTTTTAAAAACATAAATATTTTGGCTAAAAGAGAAAAGTTAACAGAAGAATATATAGTTGACTGACCACACTGATGACCCCATTTTTATCCACATCCCTCGCTATTTAACATTTGGTACCTCCCCTATTTGTCTCTGGGTTTGTCCACACAATTTCCTTTAGCCAGTGATGCTAGCAAATGTGACAGAATCTGGGAAAATGTGCCCCCTTTCTTCTACTCTGCCATTGCCACAGAAATGCCGAAGCCAGGATTCTGGACGTACATGGAGCAGAGCCCCAGCTGGCAGCCTGCCAACTCTTAGACACACTATGGAGCCCAGCAGACATCAGAAGAATTAGCTAGTAGGGCGCCTGGGTAGCGCAGTCGTTAAGCGTCTGCCTTCGGCTCAGGGCGTGATCTCGGCGTTCAGGGATCGAGTCCCGCATCAGGCTCCTCCGCTGGGAGCCTGCTTCTTCCTCTCCCACTCCCCTGCTGTGTTCCCTCTCTCTCTGGCTTTCTCTCTCTCACATAAATAAATAAAAATCTTAAAAAAAAAAAAAAAAGAAGAAGAAGAATTAGCTAGTAGGGTCTCAGCTAATACTCCACCCCTCAGGAAGGCTTTTGCTAATCCTTCCATCTAAGGAACCCCTACCTTGGTGGGTATAGTGGTCCCCACCCCCCCACCGCTTATCAGCAGGAGATACATTCCAAGACCCCCAGTGGATGCCTGAACCAGGGATGGTGCCAAACCTACAAATACCGTTTTTTCCTACACAAACATACCTATGATAAAGTTGAATTTATAAATTCGTAAGAGACGAACAACAATAGCTAATAACAAAATAGAACAATTATCACAATATGCTTGTAATAAAAGTTATGTGAATGTGGTCTCTCTCTCAAAATATCTCATTGTGCTGTACTCACCCTTCTTAGGTGATGTGAGAGAACATGCCCAGGAGAGGAGACCGGGGGAGGTGAGTGACGCAGGTGTTGTGACATAGAGTGAGGCTGCTGTTGACCATCTGAGTTGTCGTCAGAGGACGTCCACCTGCTTCCCAGCCGCAGTTGACATGGTAACTGAAACTGAAAGGGAAACCACCCATGGGGACGGGACTCCTGTATCTCACGAGGTTATACTGCCTTCATGGCACCCATCATTACTAAAGGATCGCGTCTACATCTTTGTGTCCCTGGTGATTGTTTGTTCTCTCTACTCGAACGTAAATGCCACCGGATCAGGGACCTCATCTGTCATATTCACTAGTGTTTCTCTGGCATCTACAACGCCTCGCATTTATCAGGACAGCAGTAAGGCTTTGTTGAGTAAATGAATAAAACAAAAAGATGAATGAATGGGTTGGCAGAAAGAAAAACTGGAAAGAAGACTGGTTATGAGGAGTGATCATTAAAATATTTACCAACTGATACGGCCCAGGTACTGATAGATTAGAAAGGTCACCATCCAAGGAAGCCCCGCCCCCCTTGCTAGATGAATAACACTTTAGTTAGTGGATCTGGGGACGATCCAGAGGATCCTTGAAGTATTTTAAATTTTTAACAACCAGGTTGGCCCCCAGTATATGCCATTTGAAGACCACTCTGCAACAGTAACAAGGTCCTGTAAACTGGACAACCCATCAAGCGACTCATTTTTGAGTGCTCG
This sequence comes from Ursus maritimus, assembly GCF_017311325.1. Classification (NCBI taxonomy): domain Eukaryota; kingdom Metazoa; phylum Chordata; class Mammalia; order Carnivora; family Ursidae; genus Ursus; species Ursus maritimus. The sequence continues at coordinate 38,367,308 of NW_024424119.1, forward strand.
GTAGGATCACTCTAGTCCCCCCAAATCACACATTGCTATTGTTGGACCTCCTATCTGTGCAGCCGTGGCTCTGTAAAAAGAGCTTGAATGTCAAGCTCTCAGGCATCGCTCCTGCTTCATGGGATTGGAGTCATTTAAGGAAAAAGAATGAGATCACTTACACTTCTTAAAAACTGCGGGACTCTCTGAGCTTCCCACCAGCCCCACTCACATTTCTCTGAAGTCAGTGAGGCACTACTTCTGCTTGGCAACAAAGAGCTGCCCTCTCTTATTTCCCAATGTCCCCCTCCTTTGCCAAGATAATCTTTCCCAGACAGGGACATTCAGAAGGAACAGAAGTCTCCAGAAAAGGGAGGGAGGGGGGAATCCCACAGAAAAGGCCCTGGCAGTGCTTAGTTAAATGAATTCCACATTTGGACAAGAACCAGCAACTGACACACATATGAGAAGATCAGGAGAGAATGTGTACTGGATAGTTCACCAAAACAAAACCAAAATATATATATTTTTTTAAATTTTCAGGCTATGGAGAAGAATCCTAGTTGAAAGAATAAAGCAATTATTTTTCCTTACAAAATAATCTGTTAACCACAGATGGCAAGTTAACTACAAACTAATCGACATTCTAAAACTTCATTTGTTTAGTTGAAAAAAGAAGAAAGCCTGTTAATCAGAGCCAATTTTTAAAGAGAGGAATGGTTTATTTCTCTAAACGGCCTTTCTGGGAACAAGTAAGGATAACTACTAATAGTCCTTTGGAAAACCTATCAAGAATGAATGAGAACATTTTTAATGACTTCAAATTATTATATCCAGTTGCTTCTAGCATACATAAAAATAGATTATCATTGTATTAAGTATCCTGTCTTGTTTCTTAGAAATATTTCCCGCATACATGTTAACATTTAAGACATCAGCCCACACAATGATATGATGATTAAGACCACAAATAAGTTGAATATTAATTAATGAATGTTTCCATTTTTAGAAAAACAGAAGCATTATCCCAGAAATGGATAAAAGAGCTGCAAGCACACAGCTCTTAACCTTGCCTCCTGCTTCCAAGGACCTATTAAATATTTGTAAATAGAAAGCAACCATCGAAGAAAGGCTTTCTGATTAATGGGGGCAAGTCTCTCAGGAAACATCCAATTCGAAAGATATTCATTTCCCTGCCTAAAGCCAAAAAACTCTCCAAACCCTCTCCCACTATAGCTTCAGGAATTTTTTAAATGGCTTCCCCCCCCCCCGCCCCGAACCATTAATATTACAGAGCAGACAGAATTCCAGCATCCCTACATTTTATAATAGTGAAAAGAACCCAAGGAGAATCAAAGTAATAAAAAAGTTGATGAAACTATGTAGTCACAGCAGGAATGACCTTAAAGAGTAACCTTGGGACTGTTGATCTGTTACAAACTTTGGCTTGTGAAATTATTTCGTCTCATCTAAAATCAAGAAATAACTAACATGATATATTCCATGCGACATGGTGTCCAGAGAAAACCAGTGTCGTAGTGATCACTCCACGTTCAGGGTTTAACCAATAACCTACGAACTGGTACCTAAAGACAGAGACCTGTCATAGATAGGC